>NW_026693890.1:0-17833 GCF_021218885.2 Marmota monax | reverse complement strand
AAACATAATAAATACATGCTAATTATTTGTGTCTCCATGTTCAATTTGTTATAGAAATTCAGGATATCAATTGAATTCTATGGGGCCCAGTTTTCAATACTGCTTTATCAACAAAGAATTAAGTTTTTGTTTCTTTAATTCCAGACCTCGGACTACATTAAAATCCTCTGGGTGAACTGTGGAAAATTTTTCACTCCCCAGTTGGTGCTACTGAAACACATTTAGTACTTTGCCACGTGTGCCGCCTGCACTGCGTTTCTCTGGCCAAATGCAGAAGAACCTGGTGAATGGAGGGAGAGGAGAAGGGGGCGGGGCCCAGCGCCTGCACCTGTTGGAATGGCAGGTCCCTGGGCTTCCCTCCAGGTCCCTTGCGTCTCACGTCGATCTCACCAGCTCTCGGGGGTGAATGTTCTGCACTCTTCTTCCCTGGCTTGTTTCTGGCTGGTACACGTTGCCTACAAATAGGAGCAATGCGTGAAAGAAGAGATGCAGGGGTGGGGTGGGAGCTTTGGTCTGGGTTAGATCCCAGCACGTCCCAGCAAGATGTAATCTCAAAAGATACATCTGACCCTGCAGGCTTTATCCCTCTGAGAACTCCCTAGTGGCTGCACCCTGGAAAACTGAATTTTCAAACCGTGTCACTTGTAGGAGAAAGGGTATACGATACTTCAGATTTTTGAGTAAAATTGGTCTTTGAATTAAGAAAGAACAATTAATAATAGCGTAGAAAAAATTCAGTGTTTTACCTCAAATAGGATAAAGGCAGTTTTAAATTTATTTCAGAGATAACAGTAAAAAAAAATACTAAGAACTATTTTATTCAATAGTGAAAGGAAGTTCAGAGGTGGTAGTTTGCTGTTCCTATGAAGATTCATTTGGGTGGGCACATATCCATCTTCCTCTTTGGAACATTGATAGCTGATTCTCTTTTTTAAAAGGACAGTGGGATTTATAACTATATTTAATAGATAGGGCCAAGTAGTGATTATTGGTTAGGGCCAGGCAGTGATTATTTTTGTCTCTGTTATCCAGGTTGTCCCTGTCACAACTCTCCTGATATAGCCTGAAAGCAGACAGACAAACTACAAGGCAAATGTGAGTGGCTGTGTTCCAATAAAACTTTACTTGCAAAAACAGGAAGTATGTGGATTTGGACCCTGGAAAGTAGTTTTCTGACTTCTGGTCTAAATCACTCATTTTTTTTTTTTTTTTAACAGTTTCTTAGAATTTTCTGACATTGCCTTTGGGGAAGAAAGAAGAGTAGAGAGCACAGGCAGGTAGGGTCGTGCAGGTCTTATCCCCATTTCAACCAAATAAACTCTTTTTTTTTTCTTTTTCATATCTTAGAATGGAGTGAGATTATTCTTAAAGGCTCTTCAATTGAAAAGCTTGTAAAGAAAACATTGACTCTATGATGTCCCCTTGAGAATTATATGCTTCTCAGTAGAATCAACCACCCTTGTGCTTCTGACTTCCTGCCACCACCCCCCCATCCCTGCCATACTCTGGTGACCTGATGATCCAAAGTCTCCTTTCCCAGTCTAGTATTCTCCCTGGATTAGAATCCTATATTCATTTTCCTTCTTGACTACTGTCTCTACTTGGATTTCCACAGGTACCTCATAATCAATATGTCCAAAGAGAGCTCATTATTTTTACCCTAAATCCACTCATTTTCTCTTTCATCATCTGAATTAACAACTTCAAATTTCCTCTAGTCACACAAACCAAAAGCCTGAGATTTAATCTTCTTTTCTTCCCCACTGAGAATCAGTCATGAGTCTGACAGATTTTATCTAGTAATTACATGTTCTAATCTCTTCCCTCCTTTGCTTAGTCCTCTAGTCCCAATTCAGGTCTCCACTGTCTCTCATCTGGACTGTTCCCAGATAAAAGGAGAGAGAGATATTGAGATGAGGAATAAGCTGGTCTTTGTCACCCTCTCAACTTGAATGATCTGTCTAAAAATGCAGATCTGAGCCAGAAACACACCCAATTAAAATCCTCCATAAGTTTTCTGTCCCATACAAGATAAAGCTTAAGTTCTTCAACTTTTAATCAGTACAAAGTTGTCCATAGCCAATTCCACTGTTCAGGCAGAATCATATGAAATAGCCAGATCTTAATCCCATTTCAACCAAATAAACTCTTTTTTTTTTCTTTTTCATATCTTGGAATGGAGTGAGATTATTCTTAAAGTCTCTTCAATTGAAAAGAATTGAATGAATATAATAATGTTTCATGGCTAATTTAAAACTCTGGCGTCAGCTCTTGCTACTTCCTAACTCATATTTCACATGTATGGGTAAATTTCTTTGCTGGAACTCAGACTCCTGATCAACTTTTCTACATGTTTCTCATCTTATTTCTGGTGACATTCCTCCAGATTTTCTCCAAATTGCACTAGTAAAATGTTCCCTCTCTGAATTCCCACAGCAGCCACAGTGAAGGACTGCCACGGATAGCGCTTAGATATCAGATTGACACTATTGAATGATCTGTTGGTGATTCAACCATCCCAGCAGGCCTTCAGGTGTTCAAAGATATCTCTCTCTCTCCTCTGCTTGTCCCAGAGCATTCAGCTCGTCAAATTAAACTGAATGAAATGGATTAAAACTATTGATTGTGGACATAACAATCACTAATGAATTTAACTGATTTCATAGATATATTTGAATTTCAGAACTCTTTGGGGGATTTGAGCCTGACCAGTGTTTTAACCTACCAATAAATACAATTGGAGATCTAAATCACCAGTTAAATAAACACCTTTGAGAATTGAAGGAACGATTGAGCCAAAGGCTTATACTTTTAGCCAGAATATTTATACTACAATAAATGATTTGAATAAAGAACTTCTGCAGCTGTGTCATGGGAGAAAAGTTATAGTGTAAATAATGTAAAATTTGATTTCCAAGTTCTTGCAATGTGCAAAAGTGTTTTTTTTTTAACTAAAGCTCCTCTTTACATACACATCTACATAGATGAAAATGAGATATTTCAGCCCTCTCCATGCACCCCCCTCCAACATGAGCAGGTTGTAGGTAAATATTACTTGAGATCAAAAATAATTCTCAATCATAATTATAGCAACCCACTTGTGAAACTATGTATAGTATGGGAACAGACATATATATTGGACTGCTGGGGGAGGTGAACAAGCATTTATTCATGTAAGCATAGAATGTTCCCAAATAAAGCTCTCCTGCCTGGTGGGGAAGCAGACAACAAACCAACCAGCAAGCCTTGTCTGCTAATTGGCCACGTAGTTGTGTGGGGCTCCTAGAGGAGAGAGCCCAAAGAGGAAGGCAGTGATTCATCAGCACATTCAGCTTGGGGGCAAGGGACTGCCACACTGCAGGATAGAAACAGGTGACAGCTCCACATAGCCAAAGAATGGCAGTAAAACAATAACAAAAAAATAGTGGTTTTATAGAGAGGTAAACTGAACACCTCTCCTAGATACTGTGCCCAATGGAGGGCTGTTGCAAAGAAAGCCTTCCTGGGGTTGCCTCCCCCCTTACTTGAATTGCCAATCACAACTGTGGAGCCGTCTTGCTCCACACAGCACAGCACCAGGCACATAGAAGTTCACAAAGGTTTCTCCACAGTTAAAGCTGTCTCCCACAGGAAGATGGAAAATGATCAAGAAGGAGAGACTGGGGCCATATATAGCAGCTACATGAGGATACCAAGGTTTCTACATATCCTGTGCTCAGAAAGGACTTTACATCCTGGCTGTTGAACCTACATGTGCATAGGATTTCAGGGTCCTTATCTTCATCAGTATAAAATCTAAATATAGTAAATGCTCTTTTTCTCCTCTTCTACCTCCTCCTCCTTTCCTCTTGTTCAGATCGGTGTAGCTCATCAGAGGAAGCAAGATGATCTTTCCACACTCAGTTGCATGGCATCTCGTCTTACACACCTGTTTTCATATCCGTATGGAACCCATATATATCCTCATTTTCATTTTATCTTCACATAGAGTTCTTTCAGCATCTGGTGTATCCTTCACTTCCTTCTTGGCCCTCATCCATCATTTTTTAAAATTTATTTTTGTAGTTGTAGATGGACAACATGCCTTTATTTTATTTGTTTATTTTTATGGAGTGCTAAGGATTGAACCCAGCGCCTCACAAGTGCCATGCAAGTGCTCTGCCACTGAGCTACAGCCTCAGTCTTCATCCATCAGTCTTGTGATGATCTTGGGGGGCTTTCTCTAGGTGTTGACCAAGAGTTTTTTTTTCCCCTAGATTTTTTAAGCTTATTTTCTGCTTCTTATAATGATGATGATGTTGATTGTAGTTTAGTCACACTTAGTTTGTTGGACGTCACGTGCTATGAGGAATTAACATGCATTATTTACTCTCATTTACTACTATATGATTTTTGTTCTCTGTGTAATACACTGAGTTAGGTATTGTCATTTCTGTCTTTCAAATAAACTAACAGTAATGGAGAGTGGCTTCATTGGCACAGTCAGTGATTGGCAAAATTGAGATTTGATGTGCGTTCTGTTTGACCTCAAAGCTCAGGTTCCTTTCACTTGACAACTTTTGCTGCAAATGCTTGCATGGGACTCTCTACTGTCCTTTCTTGTCATTCCTTTCACCTCTGAGTTACCTCATTCATTTTTCTTTCAAAGTATCCTGAGTATTTCACTTATTATGTAATTTCTCCAAATTTGCCTTTCTGTTCTCATTTTGAAGATACACTGCTACCTAGCATTCCCAGAAATATGTTCTGACTATTTTCCCCAGATCTTTTTTTAAAACTTTTAAATTTATCTGTTCTAATCAGTTATATGTGACAGCAGAATGCTCTTTGATTCATTGTACACAAATGGAGCATGATTTTTTACTTCTCTGGTTGTACACATAGTAGAGTTATAACTATTCATGCAATCATACATGTACCTAGGGTAATGATGTCCATCTCATTCCACCATCTTTCCTATCCCCATCCCCCCACCCCTCCCCACTCCCTTCCCCAGATCCTCATAGAAAAACAAAATCACTTATCCCAAGCCCTCCCTGATTTGGATCTTTTCTATAACTCTGAAAGCTCTTAGAGTTTGTCCTGTCCCCTAATCACACAATCTTTATGCCAAATTCCAATATTTTCTATAGCAATGTGCTAGTGAAATAGAAACATGTTTCTGATGTCTTTGAACTGACCTTCCCCATGTCTTTTCAGCACATCCATTTCCTACCTTTAATTCATTAGGGAAGATTTTGAGTCACTGCAGCAAAAATATCAAAGAGAAATAAAGTTAGGATTCTTCTTCTGGTATCACAAATAGGATTCTACCATGAGGGTTTTGAAAGTTAGACATTTTGGAGAAATGAGATCTAAATTTTTTTTTAAACCTTCACTTAAAGAATATGAAAAGCTAGGCCTAGTACAACTTTTCATAGATTTACTTTCTGATCTGATAGAAAGAAGAAGGCAGGATGCACTGTGGCAGGAGGAAGGCTTCAGATGGTGACAGGAGAGAGAACCACCCAGAGGAAGCCCAGCTGCTGGAGTGTGCTAGAGAAAGCCTGCAAGGCTCCAGGAGGGACCAGATACGGGGCCACTTCCAACAACATTCAGAGAGCTGGCACAGATGTTCCATCGGGAGCCAGCCACGGATCAGCTCACATAGATCATTCTTGGACTGCAGGTGTGCCCAGGTGCTGATCTAGAAGAGCATCATGGCTCATAGAGCATCATTTGTCTGCAAAATGATGTTTGAGAAGAGACCCCTGAAAACAGGATCTCGATGACCAAGGATGACCTGTTCAATAGCAGGACAAGACTTTAATCATCCAAAAAGTTCAACAGGACTCATTGTACCTTAGTGTTCACCAACCCAAGGAGCTGCAGAGACCAGCAGCCCTGCAGCAGAACCTGGAGAGATCCAAAGGTCCTTGCATGGATACTTATCTTTCTTACCTTTCCCCAGCCATAGGGAATCTGTTAGTCAGCTTTTTGTCACTGTGACCAAAATACCTGACAAGAATAACTTGAAGGAGGAAAAGTCTGGTTCATAGTTTCAGAGGTTTCAGTCCATGGCTGGCCAACTCTGTTGCTCTGGCCTGAAGTGGAGGAGAACATCATGGTGAAAGAGCTGTGGCTAAGGAAAGTGGCTTAGCTCATAACAGTTGGGAAACAAAGACAGGGCAAGGAGCTAGGGGACAAGATAAAATCCCCAAGACCTGTCCTCAATGACCTGTTTCCTCTAGCCATACCATACCTGCCCAGAATTACCACCCAGTATTCAATTCAAATTATTAATCCATCAAATGGGTTAACCCACTGATTGGGTCACAGTCTTTATAATCTAATCATTTACCTCACCGATCATGATCTGATCATTTTATAATCTAATCATGCTTAGTGGAACGTCTAGCATGCAGTAAATATTCTGTTTAGGTAATAAAACATTCCTGTATTGTCTCTTACTTGAGCTTATTGGGGGGACATCTCACATCCACACCCAAACAGGATTGCATAAGCCAAAATTCTCTTCCACATATATTGGAAAATCTTGGAAAGAATCAGAAAGAAGAAAGGGTTAAGCATGTTGCACACACCTGTTATCCCAGAGACTAGGGATTGTAACTTTGAGGTTAGCTTCAGAAATTTAGCAAGAATCTGTCTCAATATAAAAAATAAATAAAAAAGGGAGGTGGGGTGGGTGGGGTGGATGGAGAAGGAGAAGGAGAAGGAGAAGATAGGACATTTTTGAGATACTAAGCAATTCTCATTATGAAAAAACTCAGGATCATTATAGGAAAACAATACACAGAAAATATTCAAGAAAAAGAAGAGGATGATAATACTCAAAATCCCGTACAATCATAGATAATAAATCTTCCCAGATCCTTTCCAATATTGTTCTCATTTCTCTATCCCAACCCCCCATGGCTCTGACACAATACTCATGGGACCTTGGGCACCCATCATCTGTAAAATAAAGGTAATAGTACTGCCAAGGTCATCATATTGTTTAATAATTAAATAAGATGCATATAGATGCTTAGTAGAACATCTCCCACACAGGAAATATTCTGTTTAGGTAATAAAACGGACTTTAAGGTGAGCATGTATTATGAATGTATTTCAGCAGATGCCCTTCCTATTCCGTCACTCCAAAGAGCTGACAGGCACTCAGGCTCAAGCCTGTGACTGTGCCCTAATTAAGTCACAATTCCCCATTGTTACACACTTACATATTTTTCTTTGTCATTGTTACAAATAGTTTTGATACAAATATTCTTATAGATGCATATTTGGAACCAATCTGTAACCTTTTTGTAGTTAAGTCTCCAGATGTGCCATTTCCTGGGAAAGGATAGGCCTGTTTTGATGCTTGGAATACATATTTCCAAAATGCTCTCTAGGAGGGCTGAACTCAACTCTGAGGCATCTTTTAATAAATCTAGCAGAAGGTGTCTAACTACATATCCTTCATCATTCATGATAACACAACTACGATTCTCAGCAATATAAAATTCTACTGTAAATTAAAGAAACCCCACCTGGAACAAGAGGTCTGACATTTGCTTCTCCAGACAGTGAGAGCAGAGATGTGGGGAAGGAGGTTCCCAGCTTACCTATGTCTTTATGACTGCCAACTGTCACGACTGATTTCCTTACTGACAAAACCTGTCCTTTTATGGTAAAGCGTGTTGCAAAGCACCTGCATTTCAATTGGCTAGCATCCTACACCATTATGTTACATCGCTAATTGAAACAGACATTAAAAGAAACAAACCAACAACCCATTACCCTGAAAACTCCTCTAATCTTAAGATTAGTCCTCACCCCTGCATGGATCATCATGGCTGTGACTTCCTTAGGGATTACTCACAGGAGAAAGAACAATCTGCTTCGTGCATGGAAAGATTGAAAGCCACTAGTCTACGGAACTTAATTTAGAAACAACCTGCAAACGATAGTTAGCAACTAATGAAGGTCAACTGAGCCCTCCCTGGGGATGATTCTCCTGGCTGTGCTGTGACTGTGCAGAGTCTTTCTTTGCATCTGTCACATCCAGGAGGCCAGAAAAGGAAAGAGGACCAACAGGAGAAAATAGTCAGCCCTCCTGCCTGTCTCTGATGCCCTGGTTTGGAAGGGGCATAAGTTCAGCCTCAGAAACAACACACACTTCTCAGACAGGTATTTATGGCCATTCTCCATAGACTAGGGTTCCATGGTGTGATAATTACCAGCCACAGTGGTTTTAGTTGTCTCATGTCAAACCTTAATGCAGGAACATATTGAGGTATAAAATATCGATGGTACATTGGTTATTTATTCAGATATTTTATAGACATTCCTATGTTAGATTTCTTTTGTGGTGTAAGGAGTTGCTGGATAGTACTAACATTCTTAGGTGAATAAATTAATTCAGAAAATTCTTGCTCAACATCTCTGATGGGCAAAGTTCATACAGGCCACATAAGTATGTTTCTCTCACAAGCATTTAGAGCCTGGAGTAAGAGACAGAATTTAAATGCATAACTAAAATGCAAGGAAGAGAATGATACTTGTCCCAAGAGACATATAGACTAAGTATTCAGGATTTTAGGGGAGAGACAGATGGTATCCAGCAGGGTGAAATCAAGAAGAGCTTGCTAAGGGGAAGAGGCATTCTAAATAGGTAAGGACCTGCTGAGATAATAGCAGAGACATGCAGGTGGGAGAGGGTGCTGGGAGCTATTCCTTTTGTTTACCATATGAGAAGTGGAGAGGGAGTGGAGGATATTATGGGATGTGGTTCCAAAGGGATAAAAATCAAAACATGTGCTGTGGCACATGCCTGTAATCCCAGCAACTTGGGAAGCTGAAGCAGGAGGATCGAGAGTTCAAAACCAGCCTCGGCAAAAGCGAGGCTCTAAGCAACTCAGTGAGACCCTGTCTTTAAATAAAATACCAAAAATGTCTGGGGATGTGGCTCAGTGGTTGAGTGCCCCTGAGTTCAATCCCTGGTACCTACTCCCCCTGCAAAAAAAAACCCTGAAAACCAAAACATGGGTATATAAAATGTCAGCATCATCAAAATCTTCAATGTGGGATTGTTTATTTCAGCTTCCTCATTTGATGTTGGAGGCCCAGAGAGGTGGAGTAACTTGCCTGACATTACACAGCTGGTTAAGAAGAAGATTAAGCATAATCAGTGGAATTGAGGGCTTTAAATATTTCAAATGATAGTTAAATTTAACATAATATAAACTAAAAAATACTATAACTATGACATAGAAATGTAAATAAATTGGCTATTACTTGAAGCAATAGTGAACATTTATGGAACACAATCAATATACATACAGCAGTATGCTAAGTGCTTGACAAACATATCCTCACTTATTCCTCCCATTAACTCATGGATTAGGTAGCACTATTATTACCATTTCAGAGATGATGCTGAGATTGGTAGATGTTAAATAACTGGTTCAAAGTCACACAGCAAATGAATCACATAGCTGGAACTTGAATTCATTCCCTGACCACATCCTTTTTTGGGTGGTGGGTGGGAACAGGGGATTGAACTCAGGGGCTCTCAACCACTGAGCCACATTCCCAGCCTGATTTTGTATTTTATTTAGAGACAGGGTCTCACTGAGTTGCTTAAAACCTCGCTTTTGCTGAGGCTGGCTTTGAACTCTCAATCTTCCTGCCTCAGCCTCCTGAGCCTCTGAGATTACAGGCGCGCACCACTGCACGTAGCTACCACATGCTTTTAACTGTTAAGTTCTTCTGTCTCTCAAACTATTCCGTATATTATGAATATCACTCTATCCCAGTGACTTTTTTTTTTTTAATTTTTTATTGTTGGCTGTTCAAAACATTACATAGTTCTTGATATATCATATTTCACAATTTGATTCAAGTGGGTTATGAGCTCCCATTTTTACCCCATATACAGATTGCAGAATCACATCAATTACACATCCATTGATTTACATATTGCCATACTAGTGTCTGTTGTATTCTGCTGCCTTTCCTATCCTCTACTATCCCCCCTCCCCTCCCCTCTTCTCTCTCTGCTCCCTCTACTGACATTCGTTTGTCCCCCTTATATTATTTTTCCCCTTCCCCTCACTTCCTCTTGTATGTACTTTTGTATAACTCTGAGGGTCTCCTTCCATTTCCATGCATTTTCCCTTCTCTCTCCCTTTCCCTCCCACCTCTCATCCCTGTTTACTGTTAATCTTCTTTTCATGCTCTTCGACCCTACTCTGTTCTTAGTTACTCTCCTTATATCAAAGAAGACATTTGGCATTTGTTTTTTAGGGATTGGCTAGCTTCACTTAGCATAATCTGCTCTAATGCCATCCATTTCCCTGTAAATTCTATGATTTTGTCATTTTTTAATGCAGAGTAATACTCCATTGTGTATAAATGCCACATTTTTTTTATCCATTCATCCATTGAAGGGCATCTAGGTTGGTTCCACAGTCTAGCTATTGTGAATTGTGCTGCTATGAACATCGATGTAGCAGTGTCCCTGTAGCATGCTCTTTTTAGGTCTTTAGGGAATAGACCGAGAAGGGGAATAGCTGGGTCAAATGGTGGCTCCATTCCCAGCTTTCCAAGAAATCTCCATACTGCTTTCCAAATTGGCTGCACCAATTTGCAGTCCCACCAGCAATGTACAAGTGTACCCTTTTCCCCACATCCTCGCCAGCACTTGTTGTTGTTTGACTTCATAATGGCTGCCAATCTAACTGGAGTGAGATGGTATCTTAGGGTGGTTTTGATTTGCATTTCTGTGACTGCTAGAGATGGTGAGCCTTTTTTCATGTACTTGTTGATTGATTGTATGTCCTCCTCTGAGAAGTGTCTGTTTAGGTCCTTGGCCCATTTGTTGATTGGGTTGTTTGTTCTCTTATTGTCTAATTTTTGGAGTTCTTTGTATACTCTGGATATTAGGGCTCTATCTGAAGTGTGAGGAGTAAAGATTTGTTCCCAGGATGTAGGCTCTCTATTTACCTCTCTTATTGTATCTTTTGCTGAGAAAAAACTTTTTAGTTTGAGTAAGTCCCATTTGTTGATTCTAGTTATTAACTTTTGTGCTATGGGTGTCCTATTGAGGAATTTGGAGCCCGACCCCACAGTATGTAGATCGTAGCCAACTTTTTCTTCTATCAGACGGCGTGTCTCTGATTTGATATCAAGCTCCTTGATCCATTTTGAATTAACTTTTGTGCATGGCGAGAGAAAGGGATTCAGTTTCATTTTGTTGCATATGGATTTCCAGTTTTCCCAGCACCATTTGTTGAAGATGCTATCCTTCCTCCATTGCATGCTTTTAGCCCCTTTATCAAATATAAGGTAGTTGTAGTTTTGTGGATTGGTTTCTGTGTCCTCTATTGTGTACCATTGGTCCACCCGCCTGTTTTGGTACCAGTACCATGCTGTTTTTGTTACTATTGCTCTGTAGTATAGTTTGAAGTCTGGTATCGCTATACCGCCTGATTCACACTTCCTGCTTAGCATTGTTTTTGCTATTCTGGGTCTTTTATTTTTCCATATGAATTTCATGATTGCTTTCTCTATTTCTACAAGAAATGCCATTGGGATTTTGATTGGCATTGCATTAAACCTATAGAGAACTTTTGGTAATATCGCCATTTTGATGATGTTAGTTCTGCCTATCCATGAACAGGGTATATTTTTCCATCTTCTAAGATCTTCTATTTCTCTCTTTAGGGTTCTGTAGTTTTCATTGTATAAGTCTTTCACCTCTTTTGTTAGGTTGATTCCCAAGTATTTTATTTTTTTGAAGATATTGTGAATGGAGTGGTTGTCCTCATTTCCATTTCAGAGGATTTGTCGCTGATATACAGGAATGCCTTTGATTTATGCGTGTTGATTTTATATCCTGCCACTTTGCTGAATTCATTTATTAGCTCTAATAGTTTCTTTGTAGACCCTTTTGGGTCTGCTAGGTATAGAATCATGTCATCTGCAAATAGTGATAATTTAAGTTCTTCTTTTCCTATTTTGATGCCTTTAATTTCTTTCGTCTGTCTAATTGCTCTGGCCAGTGTTTCGAGAACTATGTTGAACAGAAGTGGTGAGAGAGGGCATCCCTGTCTTGTTCCAGATTTTAGAGGGAATGCCTTCAATTTTTCTCCATTCAGAATGATGCTAGCCTGAGGCTTAGCATAGATTGCTTTTACAATATTGAGGTATGTTCCTGTTATCCCTAGTTTTTCTAGAGTTTTGAACATAAAGGGATGCTGTACTTTGTCGAATGCTTTTTCCGCATCGATCCAGATGATCATATGATTCTTATTTTTAAGTCTATTGATGTGGTGAATAACATTTATTGATTTCCGTATATTGAACCAGCCTTGCATCCCAGGGATGAATCCTACTTGATCATGGTGCACAATTTTTTTGATAAGTTTTTGTATCCGATTTGCCAGAATTTTATTGAGGATTTTTGCATCTAGGTTCATTAGAGATATTGGTCTGTAGTTTTCTTTCTTTGAAGTGTCTTTGTCTGGTTTAGGTATCAGGGTGATGTTGGCCTCGTAGAATGAATTTGGAAGTTCTCCCTCTTTTTCTATTTCCCGAAGTAGCTTGAAAAGTATTGGTATTAGTTCCTCTTTAAAGGTTTTGTAAAACTCTGCTGTATACCCATCCGGTCCTGGGCTTTTCTTAGTTGGTAGTCTTTTGATGGTTTCTTCTATTTCCTCAATTGATATTGGTCTGTTTAGGTTGTCTATATCCTCCTGACTCAATCTGGGCAGATCATATGACTTAAGAAATTTATCTATGCCTTCACTATCTTCTAATTTATTGGAGTATAAGGATTCAAAATAATTTTTGATTATCTTCTGTATTTCTGAAGTGTCTGTTGTGATATTGCCTCTTTCATCCCGTATGTTAGTAATTTGAGTTCTCTCTCTTCTTCTCTTCGCTAGCATGGCTAAGGGTCTGTCGATTTTGTTTATTTTTTCAAAGAACCAACTTTTAGTTTTGTCAATTTTTTCAATTGTTTCTTTTGTTTCGATTTCATTAATTTCAGCTCTGATTTTAATTATTTCTTGCCTTCTACTTCTTTTGCTGTTGTTTTGCTCTTCTTTTTCTAGGATTTTGAGATGAAGTATGAGATCATTTATTTGTTGGTTTTTTCTTTTTTTAAGGAATGAACTCCAAGCAATGAATTTTCCTCTTAGAACTGCTTTCAATGTGTCCCATAGATTCCGATATGTTGTGTCTGTGTTTTCATTAATCTCTAAGAATTTTTTAATTTCTTCCTTGATGTCTTCTATAACCCATTGATCGTTCAGTAACCTATTGTTCATTCTCCAAGTGATGTATTCTTTTCCCTTCCTTCTTTTATCGTTGATTTTCAGTTCCATTCCATTATGATCAGATAGGATGCATGGTATTATCTCTACTCCTTTATATTGTCTAAGAGTTTCCCTGTGACATAATATATGATCTATTTTTGAGAAGGATCCATGTGCTGCTGAGAAAAAAGTGTAACTGCTTGATGATGGGTGGTATATTCTATATATGTCAATTAAGTCTAGGTTATTAATTGTGTTATTGAGTTCTATAGTTTCCTTATTGAACTTTTATTTGGAAGATCTGTTCAGTGGTGATAGAGGTGTGTTGAAGTCTCCCATGATTATGGTATGGTGGTCTATTAGACTCTTGAACTTGAGAAGAGTTTGTTTGATGAACATAGCTGCACCATTGTTTGGGGCATATATGTTTATGATTGTTATGTCTTGTTGGTGTATGGTTCCCTTGAGCAGTATGTAGTGTCCCTCTTTATCCCTTTTGATTAACTTTGGCTTGAAATCTATTTTATTTGATATGAGTATGGATACTCCTGCTTGTTTCCGAAGTCCATATGAGTGATATGATTTTTCCCAACCTTTCACCTTCAGCCTATGTATGTCTTTTCCTATCAAATGCATCTCCTGTAGGCAGCATATTGTTGGGTCTTGTTTTGTGATCCATTCTACTAGCCTGTGTCTCTTGATTGGTGAGTTTAAGCCATTAACATTTAGGGTTATTATTGAGATATGGGTTGTTCTTCCAGCCATATTTGTTTATTTATGTTACTAAACATGGTTTGTTTTCCTCTTTGATTATTTTCCCCCCTTTAGTGTCCTACCTCCCACTGTTGGTTTTCATTGTTATTTTCCATTTCCTCTTCCTGTAATGTTTTGCCAAAGATGTTTTGAAGAGATGGTTTTCTAGCTGCAAATTCTTTTAACTTTTGTTTATCGTGGAAGGTTTTAATTTCATCTTCCATCCTGAAGCTTAATTTCGCTGGAAACACAATTCTTGGTTGGAACCCATTTTCTTTCAGTGTTTGAAATATGTTATTCCAGGATCTTCTAGCTTTCAGAGTCTGTGTTGAAAGATCAGCTGTTATCCTGATTGGCTTACCCCTAAATGTGATCTGCTTCCTTTCTCTTGTAGCTTTTAAAATTCTCTCCTTATTCTGTATGTTGGGCATCTTCATTATAATGTGTCTAGGTGTGGGTCTCTTATGATTTTGCACATTCGGCATCCTGTAGGCTTCTAGGATTTGGGGTTCTGTCTCATTCTTCAAGTCTGGGAAGTTTTCTCGTATTATTTCATTGAATAGATTGCTCATTCCTTTGGTTTGAAACTCTGTCCCTTCCTGTATCCCAATGACTCTTAAATTTGGTCTCTTGATGTTATCCCATATTTCTTGGATGTTCTGCTCATGGTTTCTTAACAGTCTTGCTGAGCTGTCTATGTTCTTTTCAAGTTGAAATACTTTATCTTCATTGTCTGATGTTCTGTCTTCTAAGTGTTCTACTCTGCTGGTAGTATTCTCAATTGAGTTTTTAAGTTGGCTTATTGCTTCCTGCATTTCTAGGATTTCTGTTTGTTTGTTTTTTATAACCTCTATTTCCCTGTATAGTTGATCTTTTGCTTCTTGGATTTGTTTATGTAATTCATTGTTGAAGTGATCTTTCATTGTCTGATTTTGCTGTCTGATGTCTTCCTTGAGACTCCAGATCATCTGAAGCATGTATATCCTGAATTCTTTATCTGACATTCCATTTGCTGCAGCTATTACCTCTTCTAACTTTGAGTTGACCTGCAATGCTTGTGGTCCTTTCTTTCCTTGTCTCTTCATACTGTTCGCATTCCTTTCTACTTGGTGAAACTGTTGTGCTATTGAATTTTCCCCCTATATATTTATATTGGTCTTGTATAGTTGCAAAGTCTCCCTCGCAGGCGCGGGCGGCGGCTCTGTCCCTCTGCGGGCCGCTAGGCTTGTTCTGTCGGTGGTCACAGTTCTGTCTAGTTTGCAGGCGCAGGCAGCGGCACTGCCACTCTGCAGGCCTCTGGGGCTGTACTGCCAGTGGGTCGCAGGTCCGCCTACCTTGCAGGCGCGGGGGGGGGGCGGCTCTACCCTTCCTCAGGCCACTGGGCCTGTTCTGTCTCTCGGTTGCAGGTCTGGCCTGTTCTGATGGTAGTCACAGTTCCGTCTACCTTGCGGGCGCTGGGGGGAGGGGGCGGCTCTGCCTCTCAGCAGGCCACTGCTCCTCTTCTGCC
The DNA here is from genome assembly GCF_021218885.2 of Marmota monax. Classification (NCBI taxonomy): domain Eukaryota; kingdom Metazoa; phylum Chordata; class Mammalia; order Rodentia; family Sciuridae; genus Marmota; species Marmota monax. The sequence continues at coordinate 2,272 of NW_026693890.1, read as the reverse complement.
GGTGGGTCGCAGGCCCGCCTACCTTGCAGGAGTGATTGGAAGCTCTGTCCCGCCGCGGGCCACTGGGCCTTTTCTGTCGGTGGTCACCGTTCCACCTACCCGGCAGGCGCGGGGGGTGGGGGGGCGGCTCTGCCCCTCAGCAGGCCGCTGGGCCTGCTCTGTGCGTGGTCACAGTTCCCTCTACCTTGCCGGTGCAGGGGGAGGGGGCGGCTCAGCCTCTCAGCAGGCCGCTGCTCCTCTTCTGCGGGTGGGTCGCAGGCCCGCCTACCTTGCAGGAGTGATTGGAAGCTCTGTCCCACCGCGGGCCACTGGGCCTATTCTGTCCGTGGTCACCTGGCAGGCGCGGGTGGTGGGGGGTGGCTCTGCCCCTCAGCAGGCCGCTGGGCCTGCTCTGTGCATGGTCACAGTTCCCTCTACCTTGCCGCTGCAGGGGGAGGGGGCGGCTCTGCCTCTCAGCAGGTCGCTGCTCCTCTTCTGCCGGTGGGTCGCAGGCCCGCCTACCTTGCAGGAGTGATTGGAAGCTCTGTCCCGCCGCGGGCCACTGGGCCTTTTCTGTCGGTGGTCACAGTTCCCCTACCTGGCAGGCGCTGGGAGTGTGGCGCGGCTCTGCCCCTCAGCAGGCCGCTGGGCCTGCTCTGTGCATGGTCACAGTTCCCTCTACTTTGCCGGCACAGCGGGAGAGGGCGGCTCAGCCTCTCAGCAGGCCGCTGCTCCTCTTCTGCCGGTGGGTCACAGGACCGCCTACCTTGCAGGAGTGATTGGAAGCTCTGTCCCGCCACTGGCCACTGGGCCTTTTCTGTTGGTGGTCACCGTTCCACCTACCTGGGAGGCGCGGGGGGTAGGGGGTGGCTCTGCCCCTCAGCAGGCCGCTGGGCCTGCTCTGTGCATGGTCACAGTTCCCTCTACCTTGCCGGCGCAGGGGGAGGGGGCGGCTCTGCCTCTCAGCAGGCCGCTGCTCCTCTTCTGCCGGTGGGTCGCAGGCCCGCCTACCTTGCAGGAGTGATTGGAAGCTCTGTCCCGCCGCGGGCCACTGGGCCTTTTCTGTCGGTGGTCACCGTTCCACCTACCCGGCAGGCGCGGGGGGTGGGGGGGCGGCTCTGCCCCTCAGCAGGCCGCTGGGCCTGCTCTGTGCGTGGTCACAGTTCCCTCTAGTTTGCCGGCGCAGGGGGAGGGGGCGGCTCAGCCTCTCAGCAGGCCGCTGCTCCTCTTCTGCGGGTGGGTCGCAGGCCCGCCTACCTTGCAGGAGTGATTGGAAGCTCTGTCCCGCCGCGGGCCACTGGGCCTTTTCTGTCGGTGGTCACAGTTCCCCTACCTGGCAGGCGCTGGGAGTGTGGCGCGGCTCTGCCCCTCAGCAGGCCGCTGGGCCTGCTCTGTGCATGGTCACAGTTCCCTCTACTTTGCCGGCACAGCGGGAGAGGGCGGCTCAGCCTCTCAGCAGGCCGCTGCTCCTCTTCTGCCGGTGGGTCACAGGACCGCCTACCTTGCAGGAGTGATTGGAAGCTCTGTCCCGCCACTGGCCACTGGGCCTTTTCTGTTGGTGGTCACCGTTCCACCTACCTGGGAGGCGCGGGGGGTAGGGGGTGGCTCTGCCCCTCAGCAGGCCGCTGGGCCTGCTCTGTGCATGGTCACAGTTCCCTCTACCTTGCCGGCGCAGGGGGAGGGGGCGGCTCTGCCTCTCAGCAGGCCGCTGCTCCTCTTCTGCCGGTGGGTCGCAGGCCCGCCTACCTTGCAGGAGTGATTGGAAGCTCTGTCCCGCCGCGGGCCACTGGGCCTTTTCTGTCGGTGGTCACCGTTCCACCTACCCGGCAGGCGCGGGGGGTGGGGGGGCGGCTCTGCCCCTCAGCAGGCCGCTGGGCCTGCTCTGTGCGTGGTCACAGTTCCCTCTAGTTTGCCGGCGCAGGGGGAGGGGGCGGCTCAGCCTCTCAGCAGGTCGCTGCTCCTCTTCTGCCGGTGGGTCGCAGGCCCGCCTACCTTGCAGGAGTGATTGGAAGCTCTGTCCCACCGCGGGCCACTGGGCCTTTTCTGTCGGTGGTCACCGTTCCACCTACCCGGCAGGCGCGGGGGGTGGGGGGGCGGCTCTGCCCCTCAGCAGGCCGCTGGGCCTGCTCTGTGCATGGTCACAGTTCCCTCTACCTTGCCGGTGCAGGGGGAGGGGGCGGCTCTGCCTCTCAGCAGGCCGCTGCTCCTCTTCTGCAGGTGGCTCGCAGGCCCGCCTACCTTGCAGGAGTGATTGGAAGCTCTGTCCTGCCGCGGGCCACTGGGCCTTTTCTCT
>NW_026693889.1:0-12258 GCF_021218885.2 Marmota monax | reverse complement strand
CCTTAGAGACAGCACTGAGAACCACGTTATTGTGTGCCTTTTCAAACAGCAAGCTAACACCGTGTTTGATTTAGGGTTCCAACTGCATCTATCAATATAGGAGCAAACAGAGTGAAACCTAAAAATTCAAAATGTTACTGCTAACGAACGCTTCAACCTAGACGGATGAAATTTGGGAGGCCAAGTGTGATTTGTGTACTGATCATTACCGCCCAGTATCAGCAAGATTGGGTGAAGAAGTGTTTTCTGACATTTCCGGAAACTCGTAGTTTTGGGGAAACTTTTCAAAGACTTCAAATGCAAGTGATTTTCCCCAGTCTCTACCTAGGCTACTTCAAGAGGAAACAAAGCATAGAGATAGCACTGAGAACCACTTTATTGTGTGAAGTTTCAAGCGTGTTTGATGTTCCATGTACATCTATCAATATAGGAGAAAACAGAGTGAAACCTAAAAATTCAAATTGTTACTGCACACGAATGCTTCAAACTAGAAGAACGAAATTTAGGGGGCGGAGTGGAAATGGTGCAATGATCATTACCTCCAAGTATCACCAAGATTGGGTGACGAAATGTTTTCTGAGATTTCAGGATACTCGTAGTTTTGGGGAAATTTGTCAAGACTTCAAATGCAAGTGATTTTCCAAAGTCTCTACCTAGGCTACTTCAAGAGGAAACAAACCTTAGAGACAGCACTGAGAACCACGTTATTGTGTGCCTTTTCAAACAGCAAGCTAACACCGTGTTGGATTTAGGTTTCCAACTGCACCGATCAATATAGGAGCAAACAGAGTGAAACCTAAAAATTCAAAATGTTACTGCCAACGAACGCATCAACGTAGAAAGTTGAAATTTGGAAGGCCAAGTGTGATTTGTGCACTGATCATTACCGCCCAGTATCAGCAAGATTGGGTGAAAAAATGTTTTCTGATATTTAAGGAAAGTTGTAGTTTTTTGATGCTTGTCAAAGGCTTTCAAATCCAAGTGTTTTTCCCCAGTCTCTTCTTATGCTACACCAAGAGGAAACAAACCATACAGACAGCACTGAGAACCACGTTATTGTATGACTTTTCAAACAGCAAGCTAACACCGTGTTAGATTTAAGGTTCCAACTGCATCTATCAATATAGGAGCAAACAGAGTGAAACCTAAATGATCAACTGATAATGGAAACGAACGCTTTAACCTAGAAGAAGGAAATATGGGTGTCCAAGTGGGATTTGTGTTCTGATCATTACCGCCAGTGTCAGCAACATTGGGTGATGAAATGTTTTCTGAAATTTCAGGAAACTCGTAGTTTTGGGGAAATTTGTCAAAGACTTCAAATGCAAGTGATTTTCCCCAGTCTCTACCTACGCTACTTCAAGAGGAAACAAACGTTAGAGACAGCTCTGAGAACCACGTTATTGTGCCTTTTCAAACAGCAAGCTAACACCGTGTTAGATTTAGGTTTCCAACTGCATCGATCAATATAGGAGCAAACAGAGTGAAACCTAAGAATTCAAAAGGTTACTGCTAACGAACGCTTCAACCTAGCAGGATGAAATTTGGGAGGCCAAGTGTGATTTGTGTACTGATCATTACCGCCCAGTATCAGCAAGATTGGGTGAAGAAGTGTTTTCTGAGATTTCCGGAAACTCGTAGTTTTGGGGAAACTTGTCAAAGACTTCAAATGCAAGTGATTTTCCCCAGTCTCTACCTAGGCTACTTCAAGAGGAAACAAAGCATAGAGGAAGCACTGAGAACTACTTTATTGTGTGAAGTTTCAAGCGTGTTTGATGTTCCATGTACATCTATCAATATAGGAGAAAACAGAGTGAAACCTAAAAATTCATAATGTTACTGCCAACGAACGCTTCAACGTAGAAGGATGAAATTTGGAAGGCCAAGTGTGATTTGTGTAGTGATCATTACCGCCCAGTATCAGCAAGATTGGGTGAAAAAATCTTTTCTGAGATTTAAGGAAAGTTGTAGTTTTTTTGATGCTTGTCAAAGGCTTTCAAATTCAAGTGTTTTTCCCCAGTCTCTTCTTATGCTACTTCAAGAGGAAACAAACCATACTGACAGCACTGAGAACCACGTTATTGTGTGACTTTTCAAACAGCAAGCTAACACCGTGTTTGATTTAGGGTTCCAACGATATCTATCAATATTGGAGAAAACAGAGTGAAACCTAAATGATCAACTGATAATGCAAACGAACGCTTTAACCTAGAAGAAGGAAATTTGGGTGTCCAAGTGGGATTTGTGTACTGATCATTACCGCCAAGTGTTAGCAACATGGGGTGATGAAACGTTTTCTGAAATTTCAGGAAAATCTTAGTTTTGGAGAAATTTGTCAAAGACTTCAAATGCAAGTTATTTTCCCCAGTCTCTACCTAGGCTACTTCAAGAGGAAACAAACCTTAGAGACAGCACTGAGAACCACGTTATTGTGCCTTTTCAAACAGCAAGCTAACACCGTGTTTGATTTAAGGTTCCAACTGCATCGATCAATATAGGAGCAAACAGAGTGAAACCTAAAAATTCAGAATGCTACTGCTAACGAACGCTTCAACTTAGAAGGATGAAATTTGGGAGGCCAAGTGTGATTTGTGTACTGATCATTACCGCCCAGTATCAGCAAGATTGGGTGAAGAAATGTTTTCTGAGATTTCAGGAAACTCGTAGTTTTGGGGAAATTTGTCAAGACTTCAAATGCAAGTGATTTTCCCCAGTCTCTACCTAGGCTACTCCAAGAGGAAACAAACCATAGAGACAGCACTGAGAACCACGTTATTGTGTGACTTTTCAAACAGCAAGCTAACACCGTGTTTGATTTAGGGTTCCAACGACATCTATCAATATTGGAGAAAACAGAGTGAAACCTAAATGATCAACTGATAATGCAAACGAACGCTTTAACCTAGAAGAAGGAAATTTGGGTGTCCAAGTGGGATTTGTGTTCTGATCATTACCGCCAGTGTCAGCAACATTGGGTGATGAAATGTTTTCTGGAATTTCAGGAAACTCGTAATTTTGGGGAAATTTGTCAAGACTTCAAATGCAAGTGATTTTCCCCAGTCTCTACCTAGGCTACTCCAAGAGGAAACAAACCATAGAGACAGCACTGAGAACCACGTTATTGTGTGACTTTTCAAACAGCAAGCTAACACCGTGTTTGATTTAGTGTTCCAACGACATCTATCAATATTGGAGAAAACAGAGTGAAACCTAAATGATCAACTGATAATGCAAACGAACACTTTAACCTAGAAGAAGGAAATTTGGGTGTCCAAGTGGGATTTGTGTTCTGATCATTACCGCCAGTGTCAGCAACATTGGGTGATGAAATGTTTTCTGGAATTTCAGGAAACTCGTAATTTTGGGGAAATTTGTCAAAGACTTCAAATGCAAGTGATTTTCCCCAGTCTCTACGTAGCCTACTTCAAGAGGAAAAAAAGCATATAGGGAGCACTGAGAACTACTTTATTGTGTGAAGTTTCAAACATGTTTGATGTTCCATGTACATCTATCAATATAGGAGAAAACAGTTTGAAACCTAAAAATTCAAAATGTTACCGCCAACGAACGCTTCAACGTAGAAGGATGAAATTTGGAAGGCCAAGTGTGATTTGTGTAGTGATCATTACCGCCCAGTATCAGCAAGATTGGGTGAAAAAATCTTTTCTGAGATTTAAGGAAAGTTGTAGTTTTTTTGATGCTTGTCAAAGGCTTTCAAATTCAAGTGTTTTTCCCCAGTCTCTTCTTATGCTACTTCAAGAGGAAACAAACCATACAGACAGCACTGAGAACCACGTTATTGTGTGAGATTTCAGGAAACTCGTAGTTTTGGGGAAATTTGTCAAGACTTCAAATGCAAGTGATTTTCCCCAGTCTCTACCTAGGCTACTCCAAGAGGAAACACACCATAGAGACTGCACTGAGAACCACGTTATTGTGTGACTTTTCAAACAGCAAGCTAACACCGTGTTTGATTTAGGGTTCCAACGATATCTATCAATATTGGAGAAAACAGAGTGAAACCTAAATGATCAACTGATAATGCAAACGAACGCTTTAACCTAGAAGAAGGAAATTTGGGTGTCCAAGTGGGATTTGTGTACTGATCATTACCGCCAAGTGTTAGCAACATGGGGTGATGAAATGTTTTCTGAAATTTCAGGAAAATCGTAGTTTTGGGGAAATTTGACAAAGACTTCAAATGCAAGTGATTTTCCCCAGTCTCTACCTAGGCTACTTCAAGAGGAAACAAACCTTAGAGACAGCACTGAGAACCACGTTATTGTGTGCCAGTATCAGCAAGATTGGGTGAAGAAATGTTTTCTGAGATTTCAGGAAACTCGTAGTTTTGGGGAAACTTGTCAAAGACTTCAAATGCAAGTGATTTTCCCCAGTCTCTACCTAGGCTACTCCAAGAGGAAACACACCATAGAGACTGCACTGAGAACCACGTTATTGTGTGACTTTTCAAACAGCAAGCTAACACCGTGTTAGATTTAAGGTTCCAACTGCATCTATCAATATAGGAGCAAACAGAGTGAAACCTAAATGATCAACTGATAATGGAAACGAACGCTTTAACCTAGAAGAAGGAAATATGGGTGTCCAAGTGGGATTTGTGTTCTGATCATTACCGCCAGTGTCAGCAACATTGGGTGATGAAATGTTTTCTGAAATTTCAGGAAACTCGTAGTTTTGGGGAAATTTGTCAAAGACTTCAAATGCAAGTGATTTTCCCCAGTCTCTACCTACGCTACTTCAAGAGGAAACAAACGTTAGAGACAGCTCTGAGAACCACGTTGTTGTGCCTTTTCAAACAGCAAGCTAACACCGTGTTAGATTTAGGTTTCCAACTGCATCGATCAATATAGGAGCAAACAGAGTGAAACCTAAGAATTCAAAAGGTTACTGCTAACGAACGCTTCAACCTAGCAGGATGAAATTTGGGAGGCCAAGTGTGATTTGTGTACTGATCATTACCGCCCAGTATCAGCAAGATTGGGTGAAGAAGTGTTTTCTGAGATTTCCGGAAACTCGTAGTTTTGGGGAAACTTGTCAAAGACTTCAAATGCAAGTGATTTTCCCCAGTCTCTACCTAGGCTACTTCAAGAGGAAACAAAGCATAGAGGAAGCACTGAGAACTACTTTATTGTGTGAAGTTTCAAGCGTGTTTGATGTTCCATGTACATCTATCAATATAGGAGAAAACAGAGTGAAACCTAAAAATTCATAATGTTACTGCCAACGAACGCTTCAACGTAGAAGGATGAAATTTGGAAGGCCAAGTGTGATTTGTGTAGTGATCATTACCGCCCAGTATCAGCAAGATTGGGTGAAAAAATGTTTTCTGAGATTTAAGGAAAGTTGTAGTTTTTTTGATGCTTGTCAAAGGCTTTCAAATTCAAGTGTTTTTCCCCAGTCTCTTCTTATGCTACTTCAAGAGGAAACAAACCATACTGACAGCACTGAGAACCACGTTATTGTGTGACTTTTCAAACAGCAAGCTAACACCGTGTTTGATTTAGGGTTCCAACGATATCTATCAATATTGGAGAAAACAGAGTGAAACCTAAATGATCAACTGATAATGCAAACGAACGCTTTAACCTAGAAGAAGGAAATTTGGGTGTCCAAGTGGGATTTGTGTACTGATCATTACCGCCAAGTGTTAGCAACATGGGGTGATGAAACGTTTTCTGAAATTTCAGGAAAATCTTAGTTTTGGAGAAATTTGTCAAAGACTTCAAATGCAAGTTATTTTCCCCAGTCTCTACCTAGGCTACTTCAAGAGGAAACAAACCTTAGAGACAGCACTGAGAACCACGTTATTGTGCCTTTTCAAACAGCAAGCTAACACCGTGTTTGATTTAAGGTTCCAACTGCATCTATCAATATAGGAGCAAACAGAGTGAAACCTAAAAATTCAGAATGCTACTGCTAACGAACGCTTCAACTTAGAAGGATGAAATTTGGGAGGCCAAGTGTGATTTGTGTACTGATCATTACCGCCCAGTATCAGCAAGATTGGGTGAAGAAATGTTTTCTGAGATTTCAGGAAACTCGTAGTTTTGGGAAAATTTGTCAAGACTTCAAATGCAAGTGATTTTCCCCAGTCTCTACCTAGGCTACTCCAAGAGGAAACAAACCATAGAGACAGCACTGAGAACCACGTTATTGTGTGACTTTTCAAACAGCAAGCTAACACCGTGTTTGATTTAGGGTTCCAACGACATCTATCAATATTGGAGAAAACAGAGTGAAACCTAAATGATCAACTGATAATGCAAACGAACACTTTAACCTAGAAGAAGGAAATTTGGGTGTCCAAGTGGGATTTGTGTTCTGATCATTACCGCCAGTGTCAGCAACATTGGGTGATGAAATGTTTTCTGGAATTTCAGGAAACTCGTAATTTTGGGGAAATTTGTCAAGACTTCAAATGCAAGTGATTTTCCCCAGTCTCTACCTAGGCTACTCCAAGAGGAAACAAACCATAGAGACAGCACTGAGAACCACGTTATTGTGTGACTTTTCAAACAGCAAGCTAACACCGTGTTTGATTTAGGGTTCCAACGACATCTATCAATATTGGAGAAAACAGAGTGAAACCTAAATGATCAACTGATAATGCAAACGAACACTTTAACCTAGAAGAAGGAAATTTGGGTGTCCAAGTGGGATTTGTGTTCTGATCATTACCGCCAGTGTCAGCAACATTGGGTGATGAAATGTTTTCTGGAATTTCAGGAAACTCGTAATTTTGGGGAAATTTGTCAAAGACTTCAAATGCAAGTGATTTTCCCCAGTCTCTACGTAGCCTACTTCAAGAGGAAAAAAAGCATATAGGGAGCACTGAGAACTACTTTATTGTGTGAAGTTTCAAACATGTTTGATGTTCCATGTACATCTATCAATATAGGAGAAAACAGTTTGAAACCTAAAAATTCAAAATGTTACCGCCAACGAACGCTTCAACGTAGAAGGATGAAATTTGGAAGGCCAAGTGTGATTTGTGTAGTGATCATTAACGCCCAGTATCAGCAAGATTGGGTGAAAAAATCTTTTCTGAGATTTAAGGAAAGTTGTAGTTTTTTTGATGCTTGTCAAAGGCTTTCAAATTCAAGTGTTTTTCCCCAGTCTCTTCTTATGCTACTTCAAGAGGAAACAAACCATACAGACAGCACTGAGAACCACGTTATTGTGTGAGATTTCAGGAAACTCGTAGTTTTGGGGAAATTTGTCAAGACTTCAAATGCAAGTGATTTTCCCCAGTCTCTACCTAGGCTACTCCAAGAGGAAACACACCATAGAGACTGCACTGAGAACCACGTTATTGTGTGACTTTTCAAACAGCAAGCTAACACCGTGTTTGATTTAGGGTTCCAACGATATCTATCAATATTGGAGAAAACAGAGTGAAACCTAAATGATCAACTGATAATGCAAACGAACGCTTTAACCTAGAAGAAGGAAATTTGGGTGTCCAAGTGGGATTTGTGTACTGATCATTACCGCCAAGTGTTAGCAACATGGGGTGATGAAATGTTTTCTGAAATTTCAGGAAAATCGTAGTTTTGGGGAAATTTGTCAAAGACTTCAAATGCAAGTGATTTTCCCCAGTCTCTACCTATGCTACTTCAAGAGGAAACAAACCTTAGAGACAGCACTGAGAACCACGTTATTGTGTGCCAGTATCAGCAAGATTGGGTGAAGAAATGTTTTCTGAGATTTCAGGAAACTCGTAGTTTTGGGGAAACTTGTCAAAGACTTCAAATGCAAGTGATTTTCCCCAGTCTCTACCTAGGCTACTTCAAGAGGAAACAAACCTTAGAGACAGCACTGAGAACCACGTTATTGTGTGACTTTTCAAACAGCAAGCTAACACCGTGTTAGATTTAAGGTTCCAACTGCATCTATCAATATAGGAGCAAACAGAGTGAAACCTAAATGATCAACTGATAATGGAAACGAACGCTTTAACCTAGAAGAAGGAAATATGGGTGTCCAAGTGGGATTTGTGTTCTGATCATTACCGCCAGTGTCAGCAACATTGGGTGATGAAATGTTTTCTGAAATTTCAGGAAACTCGTAGTTTTGGGGAAATTTGTCAAAGACTTCAAATGCAAGTGATTTTCCCCAGTCTCTACCTACGCTACTTCAAGAGGAAACAAACGTTAGAGACAGCTCTGAGAACCACGTTGTTGTGCCTTTTCAAACAGCAAGCTAACACCGTGTTAGATTTAGGTTTCCAACTGCATCGATCAATATAGGAGCAAACAGAGTGAAACCTAAGAATTCAAAAGGTTACTGCTAACGAACGCTTCAACCTAGCAGGATGAAATTTGGGAGGCCAAGTGTGATTTGTGTACTGATCATTACCGCCCAGTATCAGCAAGATTGGGTGAAGAAGTGTTTTCTGAGATTTCCGGAAACTCGTAGTTTTGGGGAAACTTGTCAAAGACTTCAAATGCAAGTGATTTTCCCCAGTCTCTACCTAGGCTACTTCAAGAGGAAACAAAGCATAGAGGAAGCACTGAGAACTACTTTATTGTGTGAAGTTTCAAGCGTGTTTGATGTTCCATGTACATCTATCAATATAGGAGAAAACAGAGTGAAACCTAAAAATTCATAATGTTACTGCCAACGAACGCTTCAACGTAGAAGGATGAAATTTGGAAGGCCAAGTGTGATTTGTGTAGTGATCATTACCGCCCAGTATCAGCAAGATTGGGTGAAAAAATCTTTTCTGAGATTTAAGGAAAGTTGTAGTTTTTTTGATGCTTGTCAAAGGCTTTCAAATTCAAGTGTTTTTCCCCAGTCTCTTCTTATGCTACTTCAAGAGGAAACAAACCATACTGACAGCACTGAGAACCACGTTATTGTGTGACTTTTCAAACAGCAAGCTAACACCGTGTTTGATTTAGGGTTCCAACGATATCTATCAATATTGGAGAAAACAGAGTGAAACCTAAATGATCAACTGATAATGCAAACGAACGCTTTAACTTAGAAGAAGGAAATTTGGGTGTCCAAGTGGGATTTGTGTACTGATCATTACCGCCAAGTGTTAGCAACATGGGGTGATGAAACGTTTTCTGAAATTTCAGGAAAATCTTAGTTTTGGAGAAATTTGTCAAAGACTTCAAATGCAAGTTATTTTCCCCAGTCTCTACCTAGGCTACTCCAAGAGGAAACAAACCATAGAGACAGCACTGAGAACCACGTTATTGTGTGACTTTTCAAACAGCAAGCTAACACCGTGTTTGATTTAGGGTTCCAACGACATCTATCAATATTGGAGAAAACAGAGTGAAACCTAAATGATCAACTGATAATGCAAACGAACACTTTAACCTAGAAGAAGGAAATTTGGGTGTCCAAGTGGGATTTGTGTTCTGATCATTACCGCCAGTGTCAGCAACATTGGGTGATGAAATGTTTTCTGGAATTTCAGGAAACTCGTAATTTTGGGGAAATTTGTCAAAGACTTCAAATGCAAGTGATTTTCCCCAGTCTCTACGTAGCCTACTTCAAGAGGAAAAAAAGCATATAGGGAGCACTGAGAACTACTTTATTGTGTGAAGTTTCAAGCATGTTTGATGTTCCATGTACATCTATCAATATAGGAGAAAACAGTTTGAAACCTAAAAATTCAAAATGTTACCGCCAACGAACGCTTCAACGTAGAAGGATGAAATTTGGAAGGCCAAGTGTGATTTGTGTAGTGATCATTACCGCCCAGTATCAGCAAGATTGGGTGAAAAAATCTTTTCTGAGATTTAAGGAAAGTTGTAGTTTTTTTGATGCTTGTCAAAGGCTTTCAAATTCAAGTGTTTTTCCCCAGTCTCTTCTTATGCTACTTCAAGAGGAAACAAACCATACAGACAGCACTGAGAACCACGTTATTGTGTGAGATTTCAGGAAACTCGTAGTTTTGGGGAAATTTGTCAAGACTTCAAATGCAAGTGATTTTCCCCAGTCTCTACCTAGGCTACTCCAAGAGGAAACACACCATAGAGACAGCACTGAGAACCACGTTATTGTGTGACTTTTCAAACAGCAAGCTAACACCGTGTTTGATTTAGGGTTCCAACGATATCTATCAATATTGGAGAAAACAGAGTGAAACCTAAATGATCAACTGATAATGCAAACGAACGCTTTAACCTAGAAGAAGGAAATTTGGGTGTCCAAGTGGGATTTGTGTACTGATCATTACCGCCAAGTGTTAGCAACATGGGGTGATGAAATGTTTTCTGAAATTTCAGGAAAATCGTAGTTTTGGGGAAATTTGTCAAAGACTTCAAATGCAAGTGATTTTCCCCAGTCTCTACCTATGCTACTTCAAGAGGAAACAAACCTTAGAGACAGCACTGAGAACCACGTTATTGTGTGCCAGTATCAGCAAGATTGGGTGAAGAAATGTTTTCTGAGATTTCAGGAAACTCGTAGTTTTGGGGAAACTTGTCAAAGACTTCAAATGCAAGTGATTTTCCCCAGTCTCTACCTACGCTACTTCAAGAGGAAACAAACGTTAGAGACAGCTCTGAGAACCACGTTGTTGTGCCTTTTCAAACAGCAAGCTAACACCGTGTTAGATTTAGGTTTCCAACTGCATCGATCAATATAGGAGCAAACAGAGTGAAACCTAAGAATTCAAAAGGTTACTGCTAACGAACGCTTCAACCTAGCAGGATGAAATTTGGGAGGCCAAGTGTGATTTGTGTACTGATCATTACCGCCCAGTATCAGCAAGATTGGGTGAAGAAGTGTTTTCTGAGATTTCCGGAAACTCGTAGTTTTGGGGAAACTTGTCAAAGACTTCAAATGCAAGTGATTTTCCCCAGTCTCTACCTAGGCTACTTCAAGAGGAAACAAAGCATAGAGGAAGCACTGAGAACTACTTTATTGTGTGAAGTTTCAAGCGTGTTTGATGTTCCATGTACATCTATCAATATAGGAGAAAACAGAGTGAAACCTAAAAATTCATAATGTTACTGCCAACGAACGCTTCAACGTAGAAGGATGAAATTTGGAAGGCCAAGTGTGATTTGTGTAGTGATCATTACCGCCCAGTATCAGCAAGATTGGGTGAAAAAATGTTTTCTGAGATTTAAGGAAAGTTGTAGTTTTTTGATGCTTGTCAAAGGCTTTCAAATTCAAGTGTTTTTCCCCAGTCTCTTCTTATGCTACTTCAAGAGGAAACAAACCATACTGACAGCACTGAGAACCACGTTATTGTGTGACTTTTCAAACAGCAAGCTAACACCGTGTTTGATTTAGGGTTCCAACGATATCTATCAATATTGGAGAAAACAGAGTGAAACCTAAATGATCAACTGATAATGCAAACGAACGCTTTAACCTAGAAGAAGGAAATTTGGGTGTCCAAGTGGGATTTGTGTACTGATCATTACCGCCAAGTGTTAGCAACATGGGGTGATGAAACGTTTTCTGAAATTTCAGGAAAATCTTAGTTTTGGAGAAATTTGTCAAAGACTTCAAATGCAAGTTATTTTCCCCAGTCTCTACCTAGGCTACTTCAAGAGGAAACAAACCTTAGAGACAGCACTGAGAACCACGTTATTGTGCCTTTTCAAACAGCAAGCTAACACCGTGTTTGATTTAAGGTTCCAACTGCATCTATCAATATAGGAGCAAACAGAGTGAAACCTAAAAATTCAGAATGCTACTGCTAACGAACGCTTCAACTTAGAAGGATGAAATTTGGGAGGCCAAGTGTGATTTGTGTACTGATCATTACCGCCCAGTATCAGCAAGATTGGGTGAAGAAATGTTTTCTGAGATTTCAGGAAACTCGTAGTTTTGGGGAAATTTGTCAAGACTTCAAATGCAAGTGATTTTCCCCAGTCTCTACCTAGGCTACTCCAAGAGGAAACAAACCATAGAGACAGCACTGAGAACCACGTTATTGTGTGACTTTTCAAACAGCAAGCTAACACCGTGTTTGATTTAGGGTTCCAACGACATCTATCAATATTGGAGAAAACAGAGTGAAACCTAAATGATCAACTGATAATGCAAACGAACACTTTAACCTAGAAGAAGGAAATTTGGGTGTCCAAGTGGGATTTGTGTTCTGATCATTACCGCCAGTGTCAGCAACATTGGGTGATGAAATGTTTTCTGGAATTTCAGGAAACTCGTAATTTTGGGGAAATTTGTCAAAGACTTCAAATGCAAGTGATTTTCCCCAGTCTCTACGTAGCCTACTTCAAGAGGAAAAAAAGCATATAG
>NW_026693888.1:0-18936 GCF_021218885.2 Marmota monax | reverse complement strand
ACCTGGCGGTAATGATCAGTACACAAATCCCACTTGGACACCCAAATTTCCTTCTTCTAGGTTAAAGCGTTCGTTTGCATTATCAGTTGATCATTTAGGTTTCACTCTGTTTTCTCCAATATTGATAGATATCGTTGGAACCCTAAATCAAACACGGTGTTAGCTTGCTGTTTGAAAAGTCACACAATAACGTGGTTCTCAGTGCTGTCTCTATGGTTTGTTTCCTCTTGGAGTAGCCTAGGTAGAGACTGGGGAAAATCACTTGCATTTGAAGTCTTGACAAATTTCCCCAAAACTACGAGTTTCCTGAAATCTCACACAATAACGTGGTTCTCAGTGCTGTCTGTATGGTTTGTTTCCTCTTGAAGTAGCATAAGAAGAGACTGGGGAAAACACTTGAATTTGAAAGCCTTTGACAAGCATCCAAAAAACTACAACTTTCCTTAAATCTCAGAAAAGATTTTTTCACCCAATCTTGCTGATACTGGGCGGTAATGATCACTACACAAATCACACTTGGCCTTCCAAATTTCATCCTTCTACGTTGAAGCGTTCGTTGGCAGTAACATTTTGAATTTTTAGGTTTCAAACTGTTTTCTCCTATATTGATAGATGTACATGGAACATCAAACATGCTTGAAACTTCACACAATAAAGTAGTTCTCAGTGCTATCTCTATGCTTTGTTTCCTCTTGAAGTAGCCTAGGTAGAGACTGGGGAAAATCACTTGCATTTGAAGTCTTTGACAAGTTTCCCCAAAACTATGAGTTTCCTGAAATCTCAGAAAACACTTCTTCACCCAATCTTGCAGATACTGGCGGTAATGATCAGAACACAAATCCCACTTGGACACCCAAATTTCATTCTTCTAGGTTGAAGCGTTCGTTAGCATTAACATTTGAATTCTTAGGTTTCACTCTGTTTTCTCCAATATTGATAGATGCAGTTGGAACCCTAAATCAAACACGGTGTTAGCTTGCTGTTTGAAAAGGCACACAATAACGTGGTTCTCAGTGCTGTCTCTAAGGTTTGTTTCCTCTTGAAGTAGCCTAGGTAGAGACTGGGGAAAATCACTTGCATTTGAAGTCTTTGACAAATTTCCCCAAAACTACGAGTTTCCTGAAATTTCAGAAAACATTTCATCACCCAATGTTGCTGACACTGGCGGTAATGATCAGACACAAATCCCACTTGGACACCCAAATTTCTTCTTCTAGGTTAAAGCGTTCGTTTGCATTATCAGTTGATCATTTAGGTTTCACTCTGTTTTCTCCAATATTGATAGATGTCGTTGGAACCCTAAATCAAACACGGTGTTAGCTTGCTGTTTGAAAAGTCACACAATAACGTGGTTCTCAGTGCTGTCTCTATGGTTTGTTTCCTCTTGAAGTAGCCTAGGTAGAGACTGGGGAAAATCACTTGCATTTGAAGTCTTGACAAATTTCCCCAAAACTACGAGTTTCCTGAAATCTCAGAAAACATTTCTTCACCCAATCTTGCTGACACTGGGCGGTAATGATCAGTACACAAATCACACTTGGCCTCCCAAATTTCATCCTGCTAGGTTGAAGCGTTCGTTAGCAGTAACATTTGAATTTTAGGTTTCACTCTGTTTTCTCCTATATTGATAGATGTCAGTTGGAACCCTAAATCAAACACGGTGTTAGCTTGCTGTTTGAAAAGGCACACAATAACGTGGTTCTCAGTGCTGTCTCTATGGTTTGTTTCCTCTTGAAGTAGCTAGGTAGAGACTGGGGAAAATCACTTGCATTTGAAGTCTTTGACAAATTCCCAAAAACTACGAGTTTCCTGAAATTTCAGAAAACATTTCATCACCCAATGTTGCTGACACTGGCGGTAATGATCAGAACACAAATCCCACTTGGACACCCAAATTTCCTTCATCTAGGTTAAAGTGTTCGTTTGCATTATCAGTTGATCATTTAGGTTTCACTCCGTTTGCTCCTATATTGATAGATGCAGTTGGAACCTAAATCTAACACGGTGTTAGCTTGCTGTTTGAAAAGGCACACAATAACGTGGTTCTCAGTGCTGTCTCTAAGGTTTGTTTCCTCTTGAAGTAGCCTAGGTAGAGACTGGGGAAAATCACTTGCATTTGAAGTCTTTGACAAATTTCCCAAAAACTACGAGTTTCCTGAAATCTCCAGAAAACATTTCATTCACCCAATCTTGCTGATACTGGGCGGTAATGATCAGTACACAAATCACACTTGGCCTCCAAATTTCATTCTTCTAGGTTGAAGCGTTCGTTGGCAGTAACATTTGAATTTTTAGGTTTCACTCTGTTTTCTCCTATATTGATAGATGTACATGGAACATCAAACACGCTTGAAACTTCACACAATAAAGTAGTTCTCAGTGCTATCTCTATGCTTTGTTTCCTCTTGAAGTAGCCTAGGTAGAGACTGGGGAAAATCACTTGCATTTGAAGTCTTTGACAAGTTTCCCCAAAACTACGAGTTTCCTGAAATCTCAGAAAACACTTCTTCACCCAATCTTGCTGATACTGGGCGGTAATGATCAGTACACAAATCACACTTGGCCTCCCAAATTTCATCCTTCTAGGTTGAAGCGTTCGTTAGCAGTAACCTTTTGAATTCTTAGGTTTCACTCTGTTTGCTCCTATATTGATAGATGCAGTTGGAACCCTAAATCAAACACGGTGTTAGCTTGCTGTTTGAAAAGGCACAATAACGTGGTTCTCAGTGCTGTCTCTAAGGTTTGTTTCCTCTTGAAGTAGCCTAGGTAGAGACTGGGGAAAATCACTTGCATTTGAAGTCTTTGACAAATTTCCCCAAAACTACGAGTTTCCTGAAATTTCAGAAAACATTTCATCACCCAATGTTGCTAACACTTGGCGGTAATGATCAGTACACAAATCCCACTTGGACACCCAAATTTCCTTCTTCTAGGTTAAAGCGTTCGTTTGCATTATCAGTTGATCATTTAGGTTTCACTCTGTTTTCTCCAATATTGATAGATATCGTTGGAACCCTAAATCAAACACGGTGTTAGCTTGCTGTTTGAAAAGTCACACAATAACGTGGTTCTCAGTGCTGTCAGTATGGTTTGTTTCCTCTTGAAGTAGCATAAGAAGAGACTGGGGAAAAACACTTGAATTTGAAAGCCTTTGACAAGCATCAAAAAAACTACAACTTTCCTTAAATCTCAGAAAAGATTTTTTCACCCAATCTTGCTGATACTGGGCGGTAATGATCAGTACACAAATCACACTTGGCCTTCCAAATTTCATCCTTCTACGTTGAAGCGTTCGTTGGCAGTAACATTATGAATTTTTACGTTTCACTCTGTTTTCTCCTATATTGATAGATGTACATGGAACATCAAACACGCTTGAAACTTCACACAATAAAGTAGTTCTCAGTGCTATCTCTATGCTTTGTTTCCTCTTGAAGTAGCCTAGGTAGAGACTGGGGAAAATCACTTGCATTTGAAGTCTTTGACAAGTTTCCCCAAAACTACGAGTTTCCTGAAATTTCAGAAAACATTTCATCACCCAATGTTGCTGACACTGGCGGTAATGATCAGAACACAAATCCCAGTTGGACACCCAAATTTCATTCTGCTAGGTTAAAGTGTTCGTTTGCATTATCAGTTGATCATTTAGGTTTCACTCTGTTTTCTCCAATATTGATAGATGTCGTTGGAACCCTAAATCAAACACGGTGTTAGCTTGCTGTTTGAAAAGTCACACAATAACGTGGTTCTCAGCGCTGTCTCTATGGTTTGTTTCCTCTTGAAGTAGCCTAGGTAGAGACAGGGGAAAATCACTTGCATTTGAAGTCTTGACAAATTTCCCCAAAACTACGAGTTTCCTGAAATCTCAGAAAACACTTCTTCACCCAATCTTGCTGATACTGGGCGGTAATGATCAGTACACAAATCACACTTGGCCTCCCAAATTTCATCCTTCTAGGTTGAAGCGTTCGTTAGCAGTAACCTTTTGAATTCTTAGGTTTCACTCTGTTTGCTCCCATATTGATAGATGCAGTTGAAACCCTAAATCAAACACGGTGTTAGCTTGCTGTTTGAAAAGGCAAAATAACGTGGTTCTCAGTGCTGTCTCTAAGGTTTGTTTCCTCTTGAAGTAGCCTAGGTAGAGACTGGGGAAAATCACTTGCATTTGAAGTCTTTGACAAATTTCCCCAAAACTACGAGTTTCCTGAAATTTCAGAAAACATTTCATCACCCAATGTTGCTGACACTGGCGGTAATGACCAGAACACAAATCCCACTTGCACACCCAAATTTCCTTCTTCTAGGTTAAAGTGTTCGTTTGCATTATCTGTCGATAATTTAGGTTTCACTCTGTTTTCTCCAATATTGATAGATGTCGTTGGAACCCTAAAACAAACACAGTGTTAGCTTGCTGTTTGAAAAGGCAAAATAACGTGGTTCTCAGTGCTGTCTCTAAGGTTTGTTTCCTCTTGAAGTAGCCTAGGTAGAGACTGGGGAAAATCACTTGCATTTGAAGTCTTTGACAAATTTCCCCAAAACTACGATTTTCCTGAAATTTCAGAAAACATTTCATCACCCCATGTTGCTAACACTTGGCGGTAATGATCAGTACACAAATCACACTTGGCCTCCCAAATTTCATCCGTCTAGGTTGAAGCGTTCGTTAGCAGTAACATTTTGAATTTTTAGCTTTCACTCTGCTCCTATATTGATAGATGCAGTTGGAACCCTAAATCAAACACGGGGTTAGCTTGCTGTTTGAAAAGGCACACAATAACGTGGTTCTCAGTGCTGTCTCTAAGGTTTGTTTCCTCTTGAAGTAGCCTAGGTAGAGACTTTGGAAAATCACTTGCATTTGAAGTCTTGACAAATTTCCCCAAAACTACGAGTTTCTTGAAATCTCAGAAAACATTTCGTCACCCAATCTTGGTGATACTTGGAGGTAATGATCATTGCACAATTTCCACTCCGCCCCCTAAATTTCGTTCTTCTAGTTTGAAGCATTCGTGTGCAGTAACAATTTGAATTTTTAGGTTTCACTCTGTTTTCTCCTATATTGATAGATGTACATGGAACATCAAACACGCTTGAAACTTCACACAATAAAGTAGTTCTCAGTGCTATCTCTATGCTTTGTTTCCTCTTGAAATAGCCTAGGTAGAGACTGGGGAAAATCACTTGCATTTGAAGTCTTTGAAAAGTTTCCCCAAAACTACGAGTTTCCGGAAATCTCAGAAAACACTTCTTCACCCAATCTTGCTGATACTGGGCGGTAATGATCAGAACACAAATCCCACTTGGACACCCAAATTTCCTTCTTCTAGGTTAAAGCGTTCGTTAGCAGTAACATTTTGAATTTTTAGGTTTCACTCTGTTTGCTCCTATATTGATAGATGCAGTTGGAACCCTAAATCAAACACGGTGTTAGCTTGCTGTTTGAAAAGGCACACAATAACGTGGTTCTCAGTGCTGTCTCTAAGGTTTGTTTCCTCTTGAAGTAGCCTAGGTAGAGACTGGGGAAAATCACTTGCATTTGAAGTCTTTGACAAGTTTCCCCAAAACTACGAGTTTCCTGAAATCTCAGAAAACATTTCTTCACCCAATCTTGGCGATACTTGGAGGTAATGATCATTGCACAATTTCCACTCCGCCCCCTAAATTTCGTTCTTCTAGTTTGAAGCATTCGTGTGCAGTAACAATTTGAATTTTTAGGTTTCACTCTGTTTTCTCCTATATTGATAGATGTACATGGAACATCAAACACTCTTGAAACTTCACACAATAAAGTAGTTCTCAGTGCTATCTCTATGCTTTGTTTCCTCTTGAAGTAGCTTAGGTAGAGACTGGGGAAAATCACTTGCATTTGAAGTCTTTGACAAGTTTCCCCAAAACTACGAGTTTCCTGAAATCTCAGAAAACACTTCTTCACCCAATCTTGCTGATACTGGGCGGTAATGATCAGTACACAAATCACACTTGGCCTCCCAAATTTCATCCTTCTAAGTTGAAGCGTTCGTTAGCAGTAACCTTTTGAGTTCTTAGGTTTCACTCTGTTTTCTCCAATATTGACAGATGTCGTTGGAACCCTAAATCAAACACGGTGTTAGCTTGCTGTTTGAAAAGGCACAATAACGTGGTTCACAGTGCTGTCTCTAAGGTTTGTTTCCTCCTGAAGTAGCCTACGTAGAGACTGGGGAAAATCACTTGCATTTGAAGTCTTTGACAAATTTCCCCAAAACTACGAGTTTCCTGAAATTTCAGAAAACATTTCATCACGCAATGTTGCTAACTCTGGCGGTAATGATCAGAACACAAATCACACTTGGACACCCAAATTTCCTTCTTCTAGGTTAAAGCGTTCGTTTGCATTATCAGTTGATCATTTAGGTTTCACTCTGTTTTCTCCAATATTGATAGATGTCGTTGGAACCCTAAATCAAACACGGTGTTAGCTTGCTGTTTGAAAAGTCACAAAATAACGTGGTTCTCAGTGCTGTCTCTATGGTTTGTTTCGCCTTGGAGTACCCTAAGAAGAGAGTGGGGAAAAACACTTGCATTTGAAAGTCTTTCACAAGTTTCCCCAAAACTACAAGCTTCCTGAAATTTCAGAAAACATTTCCTCACCCAATGTTGCTGACCCTTGGCGGTTATGATCAGTACACAAAACCCACTTGGATCCCCAAATTTCCTTCTTCTAGGTTAAAACGTTCGTTTGCATTATCAGTTGATCCTTTAGGTTTCACTCTGTTTTCTCCAATATTGATAGATGTCGTTGGAACCCTAAATCAAACACGGTGTTAGATTGCTGTTTCAAAAGTCACACAATAACGTGGTTCTCAGTGCTGTCTGTATGGTTTGTTTCCTCTTGAAGTAGCATAAGAAGAGACTGGGGAAAAACACTTGAATTTGAAAGCCTTTGACAAGCATCAAAAGAACTACAACTTTCCTTAAATCTCAGAAAACATTTTTTCACCCAATCTTTCTGATACTGGGCGGTAATGGTCAGTACACAAATCACACTAGGCCTTCCAAATTTCATCTTTCTACGTTGATGCGTTCGTTGGCAGTAACATTTTGAATTTTTAGATTTCAAACGATTTTCTCCTATATTGATAGATGTACATGGAACATGAAACATGCTTGAAACTTCACACAATAAAGTAGTTCTCAGTGCTATCTCTATGCTTTGTTTCCTCTTGAAGTAGCCTAGGTAGAGACTGGGGAAAATCACTTGCATTTGAAGTCTTTGAAAAGTTTCCCCAAAACTACGAGTTTCCGGAAATCTCAGAAAACACTTCTTCACCCAATCTTGCTGATACTGGGCGGTAATGATCAGTACACAAATCACACTTGGCCTCCCAAATTTCATCCGTCTAGGTTGAAGCGTTCGTTAGCAGTAACCTTTTGAATTCTTAGGTTTCACTCTGTTTGCTCCTATATTGATAGATGCAGTTGGAACCCTAAATCTAACACGGTGTTAGCTTGCTGTTTGAAAAGGCACAATCACGTGGTTCTCAGTGCTATCTCTATGCTTTGTTTCCTCTTGAAGTAGCCTAGGTAGAGACTGGGGAAAATCACTTGCATTTGAAGTCTTTGACAAATTTCCCCAAAACTACGATTTTCCTGAAATTTCAGAAAACATTTCATCACCCCATGTTGCTAACACTTGGCGGTAATGATCAGTACACAAATCCCACTTGGACACCCAAATTTCCTTCTTCTAGGTTAAAGCGTTCGTTTGCATTATCAGTTGATCATTTAGGTTTCACTCTGTTTTCTCCAATATTGATAGATATCGTTGGAACCCTAAATCAAACACGGTGTTAGCTTGCTGTTTGAAAAGTCACACAATAACGTGGTTCTCAGTGCTGTCTCTATGGTTTGTTTCCTCTTGGAGTAGCCTAGGTAGAGACTGGGGAAAATCACTTGCATTTGAAGTCTTGACAAATTTCCCCAAAACTACGAGTTTCCTGAAATCTCACACAATAACGTGGTTCTCAGTGCTGTCTGTATGGTTTGTTTCCTCTTGAAGTAGCATAAGAAGAGACTGGGGAAAAACACTTGAATTTGAAAGCCTTTGACAAGCATCAAAAAAACTACAACTTTCCTTAAATCTCAGAAAAGATTTTTTCACCCAATCTTGCTGATACTGGGCGGTAATGATCACTACACAAATCACACTTGGCCTTCCAAATTTCATCCTTCTACGTTGAAGCGTTCGTTGGCGGTAACATTTTGAATTTTTAGGTTTCAAACTGTTTTCTCCTATATTGATAGATGTACATGGAACATCAAACATGCTTGAAACTTCACACAATAAAGTAGTTCTCAGTGCTCCCTATATGCTTTTTTTCCTCTTGAAGTAGGCTACGTAGAGACTGGGGAAAATCACTTGCATTTGAAGTCTTTGACAAATTTCCCCAAAATTACGAGTTTCCTGAAATTCCAGAAAACATTTCATCACCCAATGTTGCTGACACTGGCGGTAATGATCAGAACACAAATCCCACTTGGACACCCAAATTTCCTTCTTCTAGGTTAAAGCGTTCGTTTGCATTATCAGTTGATCCTTTAGGTTTCACTCTGTTTTCTCCAATATTGATAGACGTAGTTGGAACGCTAAATCAAACACGGTGTTAGCTTGCTGTTTGAAAAGGCACACAATAACGTGGTTCTCAGTGCTGTCTCTAAGGTTTGTTTCCTCTTGAAGTAGCCTAGGTAGAGACAGGGGAAAATCACTTGCATTTGAAGTCTTGACAAATTTCCCCAAAACTACGAGTTTCTTGAAATCTCAGAAAACATTTCGTCACCCAATCTTGGTGATACTTGGAGGTAATGATCATTGCACAATTTCCACTCCGCCCCCTAAATTTCGTTCTTCTAGTTTGAAGCATTCGTGTGCAGTAACAATTTGAATTTTTAGGTTTCACTCTGTTTTCTCCTATATTGATAGATGTACATGGAACATCAAACACGCTTGAAACTTCACACAATAAAGTAGTTCTCAGTGCTATCTCTATGCTTTGTTTCCTCTTGAAGTAGCCTAGGTAGAGACTGGGGAAAATCACTTGCATTTGAAGTCTTTGACAAGTTTCCCCAAAACTACGAGTTTCCTGAAATTTCAGAAAACATTTTTTCACCCAATCTTGCTGATACTGGGCGGTAATGATCAGTACACAAATCACACTTGGCCTCCCAAATTTCATCCTGCTAGGTTGAAGCGTTCGTTAGCAGTAACATTTGAATTTTAGGTTTCACTCTGTTTGCTCCTATATTGATAGATGCAGTTGGAACCCTAAATCAAACACGGTGTTAGCTTGCTGTTTGAAAAGGCACACAATAACGTGGTTCTCAGTGCTGTCTCTAAGGTTTGTTTCCTCTTGAAGTAGCGTAGGTAGAGACTGGGGAAAATCACTTGCATTTGAAGTCTTTGACAAGTTTCCCCAAAACTACGAGTTTCCTGAAATCTCAGAAAACATTTCTTCACCCAATCTTGCTGATACTGGCACACAATAACGTGGTTCTCAGTGCTGTCTCTAAGGTTTGTTTCCTCTTGAAGTAGCATAGGTAGAGACTGGGGAAAATCACTTGCATTTGAAGTCTTTGACAAATTTCCCCAAAACTACGATTTTCCTGAAATTTCAGAAAACATTTCATCACCCCATGTTGCTAACACTTGGCGGTAATGATCAGTACACAAATCCCACTTGGACACCCAAATTTCCTTCTTCTAGGTTAAAGCGTTCGTTTGCATTATCAGTTGATCATTTAGGTTTCACTCTGTTTTCTCCAATATTGATAGATATCGTTGGAACCCTAAATCAAACACGGTGTTAGCTTGCTGTTTGAAAAGTCACACAATAACGTGGTTCTCAGTGCTGTCTCTATGGTTTGTTTCCTCTTGGAGTAGCCTAGGTAGAGACTGGGGAAAATCACTTGCATTTGAAGTCTTGACAAATTTCCCCAAAACTACGAGTTTCCTGAAATCTCACACAATAACGTGGTTCTCAGTGCTGTCTGTATGGTTTGTTTCCTCTTGAAGTAGCATAAGAAGAGACTGGGGAAAAACACTTGAATTTGAAAGCCTTTGACAAGCATCAAAAAAACTAAAACTTTCCTTAAATCTCAGAAAACATTTTTTCACCCAATCTTGCTGATACTGGGCGGTCATGATCAGTACACAAATCACACTTGGCCTTCCAAATTTCATCCTTCTACGTTGAAGCGTTCGTTGGCAGTAACATTTTGAATTTTTAGGTTTCAAACTGTTTTCTCCTATATTGATAGATGTACATGGAACATCAAACATGCTTGAAACTTCACACAATAAAGTAGTTCTCAGTGCTACCTATATGCTTTTTTTCCTCTTGAAGTAGCCTACGTAGAGACTGGGGAAAATCACTTGCATTTGAAGTCTTTGACAAATTTCCCCAAAATTACGAGTTTCCTGAAATTTCAGAAAACATTTCATCACCCAAAGTTGCTGACACTGGCGGTAATGATCAGAACACAAATCCCACTTGGACACCCAAATTTCCTTCTTCTAGGTTAAAGTGTTCGTTTGCATTATCAGTTGATCATTTAGGTTTCACTCTGTTTTCTCCAATATTGATAGATGTCGTTGGAACCCTAAATCAAACACGGTGTTAGCTTGCTGTTTGAAAAGTCACACAATAACGTGGTTCTCAGTGCTGTCTCTATGGTTTGTTTCCTCTTGGAGTAGCGTAGGTAGAGACTGGGGAAAATCACTTGCATTTGAAGTCTTGACAAATTTCCCCAAAACTACGAGTTTCCTGAAATCTCAGAAAACATTTCTTCACCCAATCTTGCTGATACTGGGCGGTAATGATCAGTACACAAATCACACTTGGCCTCCCAAATTTCATCCTTCTAAGTTGAAGCGTTCGTTAGCAGTAGCATTCTGAATTTTTAGGTTTCACTCCGTTTGCTCCTATATTGATCGATGCAGTTGGAAACCTAAATCTAACACGGTGTTAGCTTGCTGTTTGAAAAGGCACAATAACGTGGTTCTCAGTGCTGTCTCTAAGGTTTGTTTCCTCTTGAAGTAGCCTAGGTAGAGACTGGGGAAAATAACTTGCATTTGAAGTCTTTGACAAATTTCTCCAAAACTAAGATTTTCCTGAAATTTCAGAAAACGTTTCATCACCCCATGTTGCTAACACTTGGCGGTAATGATCAGTACACAAATCCCACTTGGACACCCAAATTTCCTTCTTCTAGGTTAAAGCGTTCGTTTGCATTATCAGTTGATCATTTAGGTTTCACTCTGTTTTCTCCAATATTGATAGATATCGTTGGAACCCTAAATCAAACACGGTGTTAGCTTGCTGTTTGAAAAGTCACACAATAACGTGGTTCTCAGTGCTGTCAGTATGGTTTGTTTCCTCTTGAAGTAGCATAAGAAGAGACTGGGGAAAAACACTTGAATTTGAAAGCCTTTGACAAGCATCAAAAAAACTACAACTTTCCTTAAATCTCAGAAAACATTTTTTCACCCAATCTTGCTGATACTGGGCGGTAATGATCACTACACAAATCACACTTGGCCTTCCAAATTTCATCCTTCTACGTTGAAGCGTTCGTTGGCAGTAACATTATGAATTTTTAGGTTTCACTCTGTTTTCTCCTATATTGATAGATGTACATGGAACATCAAACACGCTTGAAACTTCACACAATAAAGTAGTTCTCAGTGCTTCCTCTATGCTTTGTTTCCTCTTGAAGTAGCCTAGGTAGAGACTGGGGAAAATCACTTGCATTTGAAGTCTTTGACAAGTTTCCCCAAAACTACGAGTTTCCGGAAATCTCAGAAAACACTTCTTCACCCAATCTTGCTGATACTGGGCGGTAATGATCAGTACACAAATCACACTTGGCCTCCCAAATTTCATCCTGCTAGGTTGAAGCGTTCGTTAGCAGTAACCTTTTGAATTCTTAGGTTTCACTCTGTTTGCTCCTATATTGATCGATGCAGTTGGAAACCTAAATCTAACACGGTGTTAGCTTGCTGTTTGAAAAGGCACAACAACGTGGTTCTCAGAGCTGTCTCTAACGTTTGTTTCCTCTTGAAGTAGCGTAGGTAGAGACTGGGGAAAATCACTTGCATTTGAAGTCTTTGACAAGTTTCCCCAAAACTACGAGTTTCCTGAAATCTC
Organism: Marmota monax; assembly: GCF_021218885.2. Taxonomy (NCBI): domain Eukaryota; kingdom Metazoa; phylum Chordata; class Mammalia; order Rodentia; family Sciuridae; genus Marmota; species Marmota monax. The sequence goes on along the minus strand of NW_026693888.1, from coordinate 6,760 downwards.
AGAAAACATTTCTTCACCCAATCTTGCTGATACTGGCACACAATAACGTGGTTCTCAGTGCTGTCTCTAAGGTTTGTTTCCTCTTGAAGTAGCATAGGTAGAGACTGGGGAAAATCACTTGCATTTGAAGTCTTTGACAAATTTCCCCAAAACTACGATTTTCCTGAAATTTCAGAAAACATTTCATCACCCCATGTTGCTAACACTTGGCGGTAATGATCAGTACACAAATCCCACTTGGACACCCAAATTTCCTTCTTCTAGGTTAAAGCGTTCGTTTGCATTATCAGTTGATCATTTAGGTTTCACTCTGTTTTCTCCAATATTGATAGATATCGTTGGAACCCTAAATCAAACACGGTGTTAGCTTGCTGTTTGAAAAGTCACACAATAACGTGGTTCTCAGTGCTGTCTCTATGGTTTGTTTCCTCTTGGAGTAGCCTAGGTAGAGACTGGGGAAAATCACTTGCATTTGAAGTCTTGACAAATTTCCCCAAAACTACGAGTTTCCTGAAATCTCACACAATAACGTGGTTCTCAGTGCTGTCTGTATGGTTTGTTTCCTCTTGAAGTAGCATAAGAAGAGACTGGGGAAAAACACTTGAATTTGAAAGCCTTTGACAAGCATCAAAAAAACTACAACTTTCCTTAAATCTCAGAAAACATTTTTTCACCCAATCTTGCTGATACTGGGCGGTAATGATCACTACACAAATCACACTTGGCCTTCCAAATTTCATCCTTCTACGTTGAAGCGTTCGTTGGCGGTAACATTTTGAATTTTTAGGTTTCAAACTGTTTTCTCCTATATTGATAGATGTACATGGAACATCAAACATGCTTGAAACTTCACACAATAAAGTAGTTCTCAGTGCTCCCTATATGCTTTTTTTCCTCTTGAAGTAGGCTACGTAGAGACTGGGGAAAATCACTTGCATTTGAAGTCTTTGACAAATTTCCCCAAAATTACGAGTTTCCTGAAATTCCAGAAAACATTTCATCACCCAATGTTGCTGACACTGGCGGTAATGATCAGAACACAAATCCCACTTGGACACCCAAATTTCCTTCTTCTAGGTTAAAGTGTTCGTTTGCATTATCAGTTGATCATTTAGGTTTCACTCTGTTTTCTCCAATATTGATAGATGTCGTTGGAACCCTAAATCAAACACGGTGTTAGCTTGCTGTTTGAAAAGTCACACAATAACGTGGTTCTCAGTGCTGTCTCTATGGTTTGTTTCCTCTTGGAGTAGCCTAGGTAGAGACTGGGGAAAATCACTTGCATTTGAAGTCTTGACAAATTTCCCCAAAACTACGAGTTTCCTGAAATCTCAGAAAACATTTCTTCACCCAATCTTGCTGATACTGGGCGGTAATGATCAGTACACAAATCACACTTGGCCTCCCAAATTTCATCCTTCTAAGTTGAAGCGTTCGTTAGCAGTAGCATTCTGATATTTAGGTTTCACTCTGTTTGCTCCTATATTGATAGATGCAGTTGGAACCTTAAATCAAACACGGTGTTAGCTTGCTGTTTGAAAAGGCACAATAACGTGGTTCTCAGTGCTGTCTCTAAGGTTTGTTTCCTCTTGAAGTAGCCTAGGTAGAGACTGGGGAAAATCACTTGCATTTGATGTCTTTGACAAATTTCTCCAAAACTAAGATTTTCCTGAAATTTCAGAAAACGTTTTATCACCCCATGTTGCTAACACTTGGCGGTAATGATCAGTACACAAATCCCACTTGGACACCCAAATTTCCTTCTTCTAGGTTAAAGCGTTCGTTTGCATTATCTGTCGATAATTTAGGTTTCACTCTGTTTTCTCCAATATTGATAGATATCGTTGGAACCCTAAAACAAACACGGTGTTAGATTGCTGTTTGAAAAGTCACACAATAACGTGGTTCTCAGTGCTGTCAGTATGGTTTGTTTCCTCTTGAAGTAGCATAAGAAGAGACTGGGGAAAAACACTTGAATTTGAAAGCCTTTGACAAGCATCAAAAAAACTGCAACTTTCCTTAAATCTCAGAAAACATTTTTTCACCCAATCTTGCTGATACTGGGCGGTAATGATCAGTACACAAATCACACTTGGCCTTCCAAATTTCATCCTTCTACGTTGAAGCGTTCGTTGGCAGTAACATTATGAATTTTTAGGTTTCACTCTGTTTTCTCCTATATTGATAGATGTACATGGAACATCAAACACGCTTGAAACTTCACACAATAAAGTAGTTCTCAGTGCTTCCTCTATGCTTTGTTTCCTCTTGAAGTAGCCTAGGTAGAGACTGGGGAAAATCACTTGCATTTGAAGTCTTTGACAAGTTTCCCCAAAACTACGAGTTTCCGGAAATCTCAGAAAACACTTCTTCACCCAATCTTGCTGATACTGGGCGGTAATGATCAGTACACAAATCACACTTGGCCTCCCAAATTTCATCCTGCTAGGTTGAAGCGTTCGTTAGCAGTAACCTTTTGAATTCTTAGGTTTCACTCTGTTTGCTCCTATATTGATCGATGCAGTTGGAAACCTAAATCTAACACGGTGTTAGCTTGCTGTTTGAAAAGGCACAACAACGTGGTTCTCAGAGCTGTCTCTAACGTTTGTTTCCTCTTGAAGTAGCGTAGGTAGAGACTGGGGAAAATCACTTGCATTTGAAGTCTTTGACAAGTTTCCCCAAAACTACGAGTTTCCTGAAATCTCAGAAAACATTTCTTCACCCAATCTTGCTGATACTGGCACACAATAACGTGGTTCTCAGTGCTGTCTCTAAGGTTTGTTTCCTCTTGAAGTAGCATAGGTAGAGACTGGGGAAAATCACTTGCATTTGAAGTCTTTGACAAATTTCCCCAAAACTACGATTTTCCTGAAATTTCAGAAAACATTTCATCACCCCATGTTGCTAACACTTGGCGGTAATGATCAGTACACAAATCCCACTTGGACACCCAAATTTCCTTCTTCTAGGTTAAAGCGTTCGTTTGCATTATCAGTTGATCATTTAGGTTTCACTCTGTTTTCTCCAATATTGATAGATATCGTTGGAACCCTAAATCAAACACGGTGTTAGCTTGCTGTTTGAAAAGTCACACAATAACGTGGTTCTCAGTGCTGTCTCTATGGTTTGTTTCCTCTTGGAGTAGCCTAGGTAGAGACTGGGGAAAATCACTTGCATTTGAAGTCTTGACAAATTTCCCCAAAACTACGAGTTTCCTGAAATCTCACACAATAACGTGGTTCTCAGTGCTGTCTGTATGGTTTGTTTCCTCTTGAAGTAGCATAAGAAGAGACTGGGGAAAAACACTTGAATTTGAAAGCCTTTGACAAGCATCAAAAAAACTACAACTTTCCTTAAATCTCAGAAAAGATTTTTTCACCCAATCTTGCTGATACTGGGCGGTAATGATCACTACACAAATCACACTTGGCCTTCCAAATTTCATCCTTCTACGTTGAAGCGTTCGTTGGCGGTAACATTTTGAATTTTTAGGTTTCAAACTGTTTTCTCCTATATTGATAGATGTACATGGAACATCAAACATGCTTGAAACTTCACACAATAAAGTAGTTCTCAGTGCTCCCTATATGCTTTTTTTCCTCTTGAAGTAGGCTACGTAGAGACTGGGGAAAATCACTTGCATTTGAAGTCTTTGACAAATTTCCCCAAAATTACGAGTTTCCTGAAATTCCAGAAAACATTTCATCACCCAATGTTGCTGACACTGGCGGTAATGATCAGAACACAAATCCCACTTGGACACCCAAATTTCCTTCTTCTAGGTTAAAGTGTTCGTTTGCATTATCAGTTGATCATTTAGGTTTCACTCTGTTTTCTCCAATATTGATAGATGTCGTTGGAACCCTAAATCAAACACGGTGTTAGCTTGCTGTTTGAAAAGTCACACAATAACGTGGTTCTCAGTGCTGTCTCTATGGTTTGTTTCCTCTTGGAGTAGCCTAGGTAGAGACTGGGGAAAATCACTTGCATTTGAAGTCTTGACAAATTTCCCCAAAACTACGAGTTTCCTTAAATCTCAGAAAACATTTCTTCACCCAATCTTGCTGATACTGGGCGGTAATGATCAGTACACAAATCACACTTGGCCTCCCAAATTTCATCCTTCTAAGTTGAAGCGTTCGTTAGCAGTAGCATTCTGAATTTTTAGGTTTCACTCTGTTTGCTCCTATATTGATAGATGCAGTTGGAACCTTAAATCAAACACGGTGTTAGCTTGCTGTTTGAAAAGGCACAATAACGTGGTTCTCAGTGCTGTCTCTAAGGTTTGTTTCCTCTTGAAGTAGCCTAGGTAGAGACTGGGGAAAATAACTTGCATTTGAAGTCTTTGACAAATTTCTCCAAAACTAAGATTTTCCTGAAATTTCAGAAAACGTTTCATCACCCCATGTTGCTAACACTTGGCGGTAATGATCAGTACACAAATCCCACTTGGACACCCAAATTTCCTTCTTCTAGGTTAAAGCGTTCGTTTGCATTATCAGTTGATCATTTAGGTTTCACTCTGTTTTCTCCAATATTGATAGATATCGTTGGAACCCTAAATCAAACACGGTGTTAGCTTGCTGTTTGAAAAGTCACACAATAACGTGGTTCTCAGTGCTGTCAGTATGGTTTGTTTCCTCTTGAAGTAGCATAAGAAGAGACTGGGGAAAAACACTTGAATTTGAAAGCCTTTGACAAGCATCAAAAAAACTACAACTTTCCTTAAATCTCAGAAAACATTTTTTCACCCAATCTTGCTGATACTGGGCGGTAATGATCACTACACAAATCACACTTGGCCTTCCAAATTTCATCCTTCTACGTTGAAGCGTTCGTTGGCAGTAACATTATGAATTTTTAGGTTTCACTCTGTTTTCTCCTATATTGATAGATGTACATGGAACATCAAACACGCTTGAAACTTCACACAATAAAGTAGTTCTCAGTGCTTCCTCTATGCTTTGTTTCCTCTTGAAGTAGCCTAGGTAGAGACTGGGGAAAATCACTTGCATTTGAAGTCTTTGACAAGTTTCCCCAAAACTACGAGTTTCCGGAAATCTCAGAAAACACTTCTTCACCCAATCTTGCTGATACTGGGCGGTAATGATCAGTACACAAATCACACTTGGCCTCCCAAATTTCATCCTGCTAGGTTGAAGCGTTCGTTAGCAGTAACCTTTTGAATTCTTAGGTTTCACTCTGTTTGCTCCTATATTGATCGATGCAGTTGGAAACCTAAATCTAACACGGTGTTAGCTTGCTGTTTGAAAAGGCACAACAACGTGGTTCTCAGAGCTGTCTCTAACGTTTGTTTCCTCTTGAAGTAGCGTAGGTAGAGACTGGGGAAAATCACTTGCATTTGAAGTCTTTGACAAGTTTCCCCAAAACTACGAGTTTCCTGAAATCTCAGAAAACATTTCTTCACCCAATCTTGCTGATACTGGCACACAATAACGTGGTTCTCAGTGCTGTCTCTAAGGTTTGTTTCCTCTTGAAGTAGCATAGGTAGAGACTGGGGAAAATCACTTGCATTTGAAGTCTTTGACAAATTTCCCCAAAACTACGATTTTCCTGAAATTTCAGAAAACATTTCATCACCCCATGTTGCTAACACTTGGCGGTAATGATCAGTACACAAATCCCACTTGGACACCCAAATTTCCTTCTTCTAGGTTAAAGCGTTCGTTTGCATTATCAGTTGATCATTTAGGTTTCACTCTGTTTTCTCCAATATTGATAGATATCGTTGGAACCCTAAATCAAACACGGTGTTAGCTTGCTGTTTGAAAAGTCACACAATAACGTGGTTCTCAGTGCTGTCTCTATGGTGTGTTTCCTCTTGGAGTAGCCTAGGTAGAGACTGGGGAAAATCACTTGCATTTGAAGTCTTGACAAATTTCCCCAAAACTACGAGTTTCCTGAAATCTCACACAATAACGTGGTTCTCAGTGCTGTCTGTATGGTTTGTTTCCTCTTGAAGTAGCATAAGAAGAGACTGGGGAAAAACACTTGAATTTGAAAGCCTTTGACAAGCATCAAAAAAACTACAACTTTCCTTAAATCTCAGAAAAGATTTTTTCACCCAATCTTGCTGATACTGGGCGGTAATGATCACTACACAAATCACACTTGGCCTTCCAAATTTCATCCTTCTACGTTGAAGCGTTCGTTGGCGGTAACATTTTGAATTTTTAGGTTTCAAACTGTTTTCTCCTATATTGATAGATGTACATGGAACATCAAACATGCTTGAAACTTCACACAATAAAGTAGTTCTCAGTGCTCCCTATATGCTTTTTTTCCTCTTGAAGTAGGCTACGTAGAGACTGGGGAAAATCACTTGCATTTGAAGTCTTTGACAAATTTCCCCAAAATTACGAGTTTCCTGAAATTCCAGAAAACATTTCATCACCCAATGTTGCTGACACTGGCGGTAATGATCAGAACACAAATCCCACTTGGACACCCAAATTTCCTTCTTCTAGGTTAAAGTGTTCGTTTGCATTATCAGTTGATCATTTAGGTTTCACTCTGTTTTCTCCAATATTGATAGATGTCGTTGGAACCCTAAATCAAACACGGTGTTAGCTTGCTGTTTGAAAAGTCACACAATAACGTGGTTCTCAGTGCTGTCTCTATGGTTTGTTTCCTCTTGGAGTAGCCTAGGTAGAGACTGGGGAAAATCACTTGCATTTGAAGTCTTGACAAATTTCCCCAAAACTACGAGTTTCCTGAAATTCAGAAAACATTTCATCAC
>NW_026693887.1:0-46923 GCF_021218885.2 Marmota monax | reverse complement strand
GTTAAAGGTAGAGTCAGGTTCAGGATTAAGTTTAGGGTTAGTGTAAGGGTTAAGGTTAGGGTTAGGGTTAGGATTAGTGTTAGGAATAGGGTTAGGTTTAGGGTTAGTGTTAGGGTTAGGGTAAGGCTTAGGGTTAGGGTTAGTGTTAGCATTAGGTTTATGGTTAAGTTTAGGGTTAGGGTTAGGTTTAAAGTTAGAATTAGGTTCAGTGTTATGGTTAGAGTTAGGGTTCGGGTTAGGGTTAGTGTTAGGTTAGGTTTAGGATTAGTTTTAGGTTTAGGGTTACAATTAGAGTTAAAATTAGAGGCAGGTTTAGGGATAGGTTTAGTGTAAGGTTTAACGTTAAGGTTTGGGTTAGGATTAGTGTTGGAAAAGTGTTAGGATTAGGGTTAGGGTTATGGGCTTCAGGTTAGTTTTAGTGTTGGGTTAGGGTTAGGGTTATGGCTTTTTAAGGTTAGGGTTAGGGTTAAAGGTAGAATTAGTTTTAGTGTTAAGGTGAGTGTTAGGGTTAAGATTTGGCTTAGGGTTAGTGTTAGGGTTAAGGTTAGTTTTAGGGTAAGTTTTAGTGTTAGTGTAAGGGTTAGGGTTAGGGTTAGGTTTAAAGTTAGTTTTAGGGTTAGGTTTACGTTTAGTGTTAGGTTAGGTTTAGGGTTAATGTTCGGTTTAGTAGTAGGGATAGGGTTAAGCATAGGGTTAGCATTAGGTTTAGGGTTAAGTTTAGGATAAGGTTTAGTTTTAGTTTTACTGTTAGGAATAGATTTAGTGTTTGGGTTAGGTTAGGGTTAGGATTATGGTTAGGGTTAGATTTAGGGTTAGTGTTAGTTTTAGTGTTAAGTTTAGTGTTAGGGTAAGGGTTTTATTTAGGGTTAGGGTTATGGTTAGGTTTAGTTTTAGTGTTCGGGAAAGGGTTACGGTTATGGTTATAATTAGTTCTAGATTTAGGGTTAGTTTTAGAATTAGTGTTAGCATTATAATTAGGATAGGTTTAGGCATAGTGTCAGGGTTATGTTGATTTGTACGGTAAGGGTTAGGTTTATTGTTAGGATTAGGCTTAGGTTTTGTGTTAGAGTAGGGTTAGAGTTAGGTTTAGGGTTAAGGTAAGGGTTAGGGTTAGGGTTAGTGTTATGATTAGGTTTAGGGTTAGAATTACTGGTAGGGATAGGGTTAGGGTTAGTGTTATCATTAGTGTTACTGTTAGGGTTTGGGTTAGGTTTAGGATTAGGGTTAGGTTTAGGTTTAGTGTAAGTGTTAGGGTTAGGGTAGAGTTTAGGTTAGGATTAGAGTTTGTGTTAGGGTTAGGTAAGATTATTGTTAGGGTTAGGATTAGAGTTAGTGTAAGGGTTAGGGTTAAGTTTATGATTCGGGTTAGGGTTAGATTTAGGGTTATCGTAGGGGTGGGGTTAGGGTAATATTTTGGTTAAAATTAGGTGAGGTTTAGGGTTAGAATGAGGGTTAGATTTAGGGTCAGGGAAAGGAGTAGGGTAGGGTTATTGATAGGGTAAGTGTTAGGGTTAGGGTTAGGGTTAGTGTTAGTATTAGTGTTAGGCTTAGTGTTAAGGTTAGTGATAGGGTTAGGTTTAGTGTTATGTGTATTGTAAGTGTTAGTGGTTAATTTAGTGTTAGGGTTAGGGTTATTTTTAAAATTAGGGTTAGGGTTAGGTTTATGTTTAGGTTTAGTGTTAGGTTTAGGGTTATGGTTAAAGTTAGGGTTACGGTAAGTGTTAGTCTTAAAATTAGGGTTAGGGTTAGGGTTAATATTAGGGTTAGGGCTATGGTTAGGATTAGGGTTAATGTTAGTGTTAGATTTGGGGTTAGTGTTTGAGATTGAGTTAAGGTTAGTATTAGGGTCAAGGTTACTGTTAAGGGTATGTTTAGGAATATGGTTAAGTTTAGGGTTAGGGTTAGGCTTATGATAAGGGTTAGTTTTAGCTTTAGGTTTAGGGTAAGGTTTAGAGTTACAGTTTTGGCTAGTTTATGTTTAGTATTAGGATAAGGATTAGCATTACGGTTAGGTTTAGCCTTAGTGTTAGGGTAAGGGTTAGTGTTAGTTTTAGGGTTAGGGTTAGTTTTAGGTGTAGGGTTAGTGTAAATTTTAGGGTAAGTGTTAGAGTTTGGGATAGGGTTAGGGTTAGGGTTAGTATTAGAATTAGGGTAAGGATGAGGGTTAGGGTTAGGATTAGGGTTATGGTTAGGTTTAGTGTTAGGGTTAGGTATAGGTTTGAGTTTAGTTTTAGTTTTAGGGTTAGGGTTATCAATAGGGTTAGTGTTGGGATTAGGTTTAGGTTTCTGGTCAGGTTTAAGGTTATTCTTATATCTAGGCTTACAGATAGAGTTTGTTTTAGTGTAAAATTAAGGATCTTTTTTAGTGTTAGGGTTACTGATAGGATTAGGGTTAGGTTTAGGTTTAGGTTTACTGTTAGGGTTATGGTTATGTTTAGGGTTAGATATAGGATTAGGTTTAGTGTTAGGGTTAGAATAACGTTAGTGTTGGAGTAAGGTTTAGGGTTAGGTTTAGGGTTAAGTTTAGTGTTAAGGTTAGTGATAGGGTTAGGATTATGATTAAGGTTAGGTTAGTATTAGGCTTTTTGGGGGGTTAGGATTAGGGTTAGTGTTAGTGTTAGGTTTAGGGTTATTGTTATTGTTAGGGTTAAGGTTAGGGTTAGGTTTAGTGTTAGGGTTAGTGTTAGGGTTAGAGTTCGGGATAGGGTAAAGGTTAGTGTTGGGATTAGGTTTAGGTTTAGGGTTAAAGTTAGAGTTATTGTTAGGTTTAGTGTTAGGGTTTGGGTTAGGGTTAAGGATATGTTTAGAAATAGGTTTAGGTTTAAGTTTAGGGTAAGTTTTAGAGTTAGGGTTAGGGTTAGGTTTAGTGTTAGGGTTAAGGTAAGCTTTAGTTTTAGGGATAGGGTTAGGTTTTGTGTGAGTGTTAGTGTTAGGGTAATTGTTAGGTTTAGGGTTTGGGTTAAGGTTGGTTTTAGGGTTAGTGTTAGGCTTAGGGTTTGGTTTAGTGTTACTATTAGGGGTAGCATAAGTGTTAGGGTTGTGGAAAGTATTGGAGTTAAGTTTATGGTTAGGTTTAGGATTAGGGTTAGTGTTAGGCTTAGGTTAGGGTTAGGGTTTGTGTTAAGGTTAGGGTTAACGTTAGGGTTGTGGAAAAGTATAGGGTTAGGGTTAGGCTTAGGTTTAGGATTAGGGTTAGACTTATGATTAGAGTCAGGTTTAGGGTTAAGGTTAGGTTTAGGTTTAGGGATAGGGTTAGGGTTAGTGTTTGTGTTAGTGTTAAGGTTAGGGTTATGGTAGGTGTTAGGTTCAGTCTAAGGGTTATGATTAGGGTTGGTGTTAGGTTTGTAGTTAGGGTAATTTTTATTGTATGGTTCCAAATTAGTGTAAGGGTTAGTTTTAGGTTTAGGGTTAGTTTGTTGGTTAGTGTTAGCGTTAGAATTATGGTTATGGTTAGGGTTATGGTTAGTGTAAAAGTTAGAGTTAGGTTAAGGTTTTGGGTTAGCGTTAGGCTACAGTTAGGGTTAGGGTTATTCTTAACCTATGGTTAGGTAGAGGGTTAGGGTTAGGGTTAGGTTTGGTGTTAAGTTTAGTGTTAGGGTTAAAGTTAGGTTTAGTATTAGGTTTAGTGTTGTGTTTAGAAGTAGGGTTTCAGAAAGGGTTTGTTTTAGTTTTAGGGTTAGGTTTAGGTTTAGTTTTTAGTTTAGGGTTAGGTTTAGGGTTTGGTTAGTGTTAGGTTTAAGGTTAGGGTTTGGGTTAGTGTTAGGTTTAAGGTTAGTGTGAGATTTAGTGTTAAGTTTAGAGTTAGGGTTCCGATAAGGTTTAGGGTTAGAATTACGGTTTGATTAGTTTTAGAGTTAGGTTTAGTCTTCTGGTTAGGTTTAGGGTATGGTTAAGTTTAGGGTAAAAATTAGTTTTAAGGTTAGGATAAGGAGGAGGGTTAAAATTAGTGTTAGGTTTAGGGTTAGTGTCAGGGTTGGTGTTAGGTTTAGAGTAAGGTTAGAGTTAGGGTTAGGAAGAGGGTTAGGGTTAGTGTTAGTGTTAGGGTAGTGTTAGGGTTTAGATTTATTTAAGGGTTAGGTTTAGTGTGTTAGGATTATGGTTTGGGTAGGTCAGGTTTAGGTTTTGTGTAAGGCTTAGATTTAGGGTTAGGGTTATATTTGCAGTAAGGATTACTGTTAGGGTTAGGGTTAGAGTTAGTGTTAGGGTTATTGTTTAGTTTAAGGTTAGGGTTAGGGTAATGTTTAGGGTGATCATAGGGGTAGGATTATGGTAAGTATTTGGGTTCAATTTAGATTTAGGGTTAGGGTGAGATTTAGGGTTAGAATGAGGGTTAGTTTTAGGGTCAGGGATAGGATTAGAGTTAGGGTTACGGTTAGGGTAAGTGTTTAGGGTTCGGTTTGGTTTGGGTTAGGGTTACAGTTTGTTTTAGTGTTTGGGTTAGGTTTAGGGTTAGTGTTAAGTTTATGGATAGCATTAGAATTAGGGTTAGTGTTATGTTTAGCGTAGGGTTAGAATTTGTGTTAGGGTTAGGGTTAGGTTAGGGTTAGGATTATGGTTAGGGTTAGTGTTAGGTTTAGGGTTGACATTCAGGTTTGTGTTAGGGTTAGGGTTAGGGATGGGGATAGGGATAGATTTGCTTTAGATGTAAATTTTGGGTAAAGTTTAATGTTGGTGTTAGAGTTAGGAATAGGTTTAGTGTTTGGGTTAGTTTAGAGTTAGGGTTAGGGTTAGGTTAGTGTTAGAGTTAGGGTTAAGATTAGGATTATGTTTAGGTTTAGCATAGAGTTAAGATTGCATTTAGTGTTAGTGATAATGTTAGGGTTAGGGTTAGGTTTACGGTTATTTTTAGAATTAGTGCTAGGTTTAGGGTTAGGGTTAGGGTGGGTTAGTTTTCTGTTAGTATTAGTGTTAGGGTTAGGATTATAGATAGGATTAGGATTACGGTTAGAGTAACGTTTAACATTAGGTTTAGTGTTAGGGTTAGTGTTAGGTTTATGGTTAGTGGTAGGGGTAGGGTTAGAGTAGGGTTGGTTTAGGATTAGGTTTAGTGTTAGTGTTGGTGTTCATGTTAGGGTTAGTGTTAGGGTTAGGGTTAGGGGTATGGGTAGGGTTATTGTTAGGGTTAGGCTTAGGATTAAGGATAGGATTAGGTTTACATTTAGTATTTGGGTTAGGATTAGGGTTAGGGTTAGTTTTGGGGTTCGGATTAAAGATAGAGTTAGAGTTAGGGTTAGGTTTATTGTTAGTGTTAGGTTAGGTATAGGTTTAGATTCAGCATTAGTGTTAGGTTTAGGGTTATGGTTAGAGTTAGGGTTAGTGTCAAGAATATGGTTAGAGTCAGGCTTAGTGTTACGGGTAACTTTAGAATTAGCGTTATTGTTAGTGTTATGGTCAGGGTTCTGCTTAGGTTTAGGTTTAGTGTAAAGTTTAGGGTTAGGGTTAGGGTAAGGTTTAGAGTTAGGTTTAGGGTTATGGTTATGGTTAAGTTAGGGTTAGGGTTTGTGTTAGGTTTAGGTTTCTGATAGGATAAGTGTTAAGGTTACACTTAGGTTTAGGGTTAGGTTTAGTGTTAGTGTTAGTGTTAGAGTTAGGGTTAGAGTAAGGGTCAGGGTTAGGGTTCAGTTATGGTCAGGGTTAGGGTTAGGTTTAGTGGCAGGTTTAATGTTAGGGTAGTGTTACATTTATGGTAAGGTTTAGTTTTAAGTTTAGAGTTATTGTTAGTGTTAGTGTTAGGATTAGGGTTAGGCTTAGGGTTAGGGTTAGCGTTAGTGTTAAAGTTAGGATTAGGGTTAAAATTTGGGTTAGTTTTAGGGTTAAGGTTAGGGTTAGGGTTAGTGTTAAGGTTATGGATAGGGATAGGGTTAGGGTTAAGGTTACGTTTAGGTTTAGTTTTAGATTTAGGGTTAAAATTAAGGTCAGGTTTAGTAATAGGGATACAGTAAGTGTTAGGTTTAGTGTTAGATTTAGGTTTAGGGTTAGTGTTAGTGTTAAGGTTAGGGTTAAGCTTAAGGTTAGTGTTAGAGTTATGGTTAGGTTTACGGTTCATGTTAGGTTTAGGGTTAGGGTTAAGGTTAGGTTTACGGTTAGTGTTAGGGTTAGGTTTACTTTTAGGGTCACAATTATGGTTAGGCTTAGGGTTAAAATTAGGGCAAGTTTAAGGGTTAAAATTAGGTTTAGGTTTAGTGTTACTCTTAGGGTTAGGGTTAGTGTTATGGTTAGGTTTAGGGTTAGTGTTAGGATTAGTGTTACTATTAGTTTTATCATTAGGGTTAGGGTTAGTGTTAGGTTTAGGTTTAGGGTTAGATTTAGGGTTACATTTACTGTTAGGTTTAAGTTTAGGGGTAGAATTAGGGTTAAAGTTAGTGTTAGGATTAGGGTTAGGATTAGGGTTTGGATTAGTTTTAGGGTTATGGTTAGGATTAGGGTAGGCATAGGGTTAGGGTTAGTGTTGGATTTAGGGTTAGTGTGCGGTTTACTGTTATGGTTAGAGTTAGAATATGTGTCAGGGTTAATGTTAGGGTTAGGGTTATGCTTAGTGTAAAGGTTAACATTAGGGTTAAGGTTAGGTTTAGTGTTAGGATTAGATTTAGGATTATGGTTAGGGTTAGTTTTAGGGTTACACTTTGGATAAGGGTTAGGCTTAGTTTTCGGTTTAGTGTAAGGGTTATGGTTATATTTAGAGTTAGGGTTAGTGTTAGGTTTAGGGTTAGGATTAGGTTAGGGTTATGGTTTATGTTAGGTTTAGGGTTAGAGTGTGGGTTATGGATAAGGTTAGGCTTATGGTTAGGGTTTGGATTAGAAATGGGGTTACGGTTATGGTTAGTGTTTGGCTTAGGTTTAGGGTTATTTTTAGGGTTAGTGTTAAACTTGGGGTTAGGTTTAGGGTAAGGATTTGTGTTAGGTTAGTTTTAGAATTAGGGTTAATCTTAGGGTTAGGGTTAGTATTACATTAAGTTTAGTGTTAGTGTAAGGGTTAGGGTTAGGATTTGAGTTAATTTTAGTTTTAAGGTTAGGGTTAGAGTTAGTGTTAGGGGTAATGAAAGGGTTAGATTTTTTGTTAGGTTTAGGATTAGGTTAGGGTTAGGTTTAGGGATAGTGTTAGGTTTAGGGTTAGGGTTAGGGTTAGTGTTAGGTTTAGGATTAGGGTTAGGGTTAGTGTTAGGATTAGGGTTAGGATTAGTGTTAGATTTAGGGTTAAAATTATTGTTAGTGTTAGGGTTAGTGTTTGTGATAGGCTTAGGATTAGGGTTAGAGTTAGGTTTAGTGTTAGACTTAGTGTTAGTGTTAGGGTTAGGGTTATGTTTAGGGTTAGGTTTAGGGTAGGTTTGCAGATAGGATTAGGGTTAGGTTAAGTCTTAGGTTAATGGTTACAGTTAGGGTTAGGGTTAGTATTAGGGTTAAGGTTAGTGTTAGTTTTAGTGTTAGGGTTATGGTAAGGGTAGGGTTATGATTTGTGTAAGGGTCAGTTTTCGGGTTAGGGTTTTGGTTAGTGTTAGGGTTAGATTTATGGTGAGGGTTAGTGTTAAATTTAGGATCAGGGTTAAGTCTTGGGTTAATGTTAGGGTTAGTGTTAGAGTTAGGTTATTCTGAAGGTTATGTTTAGAGACAGGGTTAGGGTTAATATTACGTTTAGGTTTAGTTTTAGGTTTTGTGTTAGGGTTAATATTAGGTTTAGTGTTAGGTTTAGAGATAGGGTTAGGTTTAGGGTTAGGGAATTTTAGGATTAGTGTTAGTGTTAAGGTTGGGGTTATTGTATGGGTAGGGTTAGGTTTAGGGTTAGGGTTAATTTTACTGTTAGGGTTAGATTTAGTTTTAGGGTTAGTGTTAGTGGTAGGTTTGGCTTAGCATTAGGTTTACTGTAAGGTTTTCAGTTATGGTTAGGGTTAGGGTAGGTGATAGATTTAAGTTTAGGGTTAGGTTTAGTGTTACGTTAGGGTTAGGGTTTCTGTTAGGTTTAGGGTTAGGGTTAGGGTTTGGTTTATGGATAAGATTAGATTAAGGTTTATATTTAGGATTAGGGTTAGGTTTAGGGTTAGTATTGAGTTAGGGTTAGGGTTAATGTTAGCTTTAGTGTTATAGTTAGGTTTAGGGTTATAATTTGGTTTTTGTTACAGTTAGGGTTAGTGTTATTGTTAGGGTTTCCTTTATGGTTAGGGTTAGGTTTAGTGTTTGGTTAGGGTTAGAAATAGTGTTAGGGGTCATGCTAGGGTTAGGGTTAGGATAAGGGTTAGGTTCGGGGTTAGTGTTACTGTTAGGGTTACGGTTATGTTTAGGGCTAGGGTTAGTGTTAGGGTTAGTTTTAGGTTTAGGATTTGGGCTAGTGTTAGGTTTAAGGCTAGGGTTCGATTTAGTTTTAGTGTTAGGGTTAGGGTTAATTTTAGTTTAGGTTTAGGATTAGAATGAGGGTTAGTGTTAAATTTATGGTTAGGTTTAGGTTTAGGTTAGCGTTAAGGTTAGGGTTGTGTTAGGTTTAGGGTTTGTGTTAGGGTTAGGGTTAGAATTAGGGTTGCAGAAAGGTTTTGGGTGAGGGTTAAGCTTAGATTTAGGGTTAGGTTTAGAGTTATTGTTAGGGTTAGGTTTAGGGTTAGGGTTAGGTTTAGGGTTAGGGTTAGAGTTAGTGTTAAATTTAGTGTTAGGGTTAGGATTTGGGTTATTTTACTGTTATTGTTAGGGTTAGAGTTAGGGCTATTTTTAAGTTTATGGTTTGGGATAAGTTTAGGGTTAAGGTTATGGTTAAATATAGTGTTAGGTTTACTATTAGGGTTAAGGTTAGGTTTAATGTTTCAGTTAGTTTTAGGGTTAGGGTTAGGGTAAGAAATAGTGTTAGGGTTAGAGAAATGGTTAGGGATAGTTTTAGATTTAGGGTTAGGTTTAGGATTACAGTTAGTATTATGTTTAGGGTTAGGTTTAGGGTTACACTTAGGCTTAGAATTATGGATAGGGTTAGGGTTAGGGTTACTGTTAGGTTTATGGTTAGGTTTAGGTTTAGGATTTTTGTTAGGGATAGGGTTAGTGTTAAATTTAGTGGGAGGGTTAGGGTCAGGGTTAGTTTTAGGGTTAGGTTTATGGTAATCCTTAAGTTTATGTTTAGAAATAAATTTAGGGTTATGTTAATGGTTAGGTTTAGTGTTAGGGTTAAGATTAGGTTTAGTTTTATGTTTAGGGTTATGGTTATGGTCAGGTTTTGAGTAAGGGTTAGTGTTAGGTATAGGGTTTTGGTTAGAGTTAGTGTTAGAAATAGGGTTAGGTTTAGGATTAGAGTTAGTGTGAGGGTTAGGATTAGGGTTAGGTTTAGGTTTACGGTTAGTTTAGGGTCAAGGTTAAAGTTAGTGTTAGATTTAGGGTTAGTGTTATGGTTATTGTTATTATTAGTGTTAAGTTTAGGGTTAAGTTTAATATCAGGGTTGGGGTAAGTGTTAGGGTTAGTTTTAGTGTTAGGGTTAGATTTATGGTGAGTGTTACGTTTAGTGTTAGGGTTAGGGTTAGGTTTAGTATTGGGTTAGGGTTAAGTTTTCTGTTAGGTGTAGGGTTAGGTTTATGGTTAGTGTTATGGATAGGTTTAGGGTTAGGTTTATGGTTAGGTTTAGAATTAGGGTTTGGTTTAAGGTCAGGGTCAGGTTTAGTGTTAGTGTTAGGTTTAGGAATATGAATAGTGTTAGGGTTAGGGTTAGGATTAAGGACAGTGTTAGGGTAGTCTTAGGGTTAGGGTTAGGTTTATTGTTAAATTTAAGGTAAGATTTATGGTTAGTGTTACGATTAGGGTTAGGTTCATAGTTAGGGTTAAGTTTAGTGTTAGGGTTAGGTTTATGGTTAGGGTTTGGGTTAGTGTTAGGTTTAAGTTTTGGGTTAGAATTAGTGTTAGAGTTAGGTTTAGGTTTAGGTTTAATGTTAGGTTTATGGTTAGAGTTAGGGTTAGGGTTAGTGTTAGGTTTATGGTTAGGGTTAGGTTTAGGTTTAGGTTTAGGGTTAGTGTTAGAGTTAGGGATAGGGTTAGAGTTAGTTTTAGGGTTAAGGTTAGGGTTAGATTGAGTGTTAGTGTTCAGGTTAGGAATAGGTTTAGTTTTAAGGTTAGGTTAGGATTAGGAGTATGGATAGTGTTAGAGTTAAGTTTTGTGTTAGGTTTTGTCGTGACTCTTGTACTTGGCATGGTTGTTTTACAGGATTAAGTCATAAAACAAAATGGAGTCATATTTGCTCCTACTATCACATTCCCAACTGGTTTTAGTAGGTTTGATGTCAATTTTGCACATCATTAGGCCTCAGTTTTGTTCCATCCTTCTGTGTCTAAGGCACTATCTGGGCTCGCAAGACCATAAGTCTGACCTCACCTACATTTTTGTGTATATGGCTTATGGGAGTTTTTAAGATGCAGGGTGTACAGTAATACCAATCAGGAGAATTACTAAGGGCCGAACTATGGCTGAAATGTTGGTAGTCAACCCAGGGGACGATGATAATTGGTTTTGATACCAAATTCCTGAAGTTTCTAGTGCTTCATATCTTTCCTCTAACCTATTTCTCACAAGTGCCAAACTGTCCTTTATTATCCCAGAATGGTTTACATAGAAACAAGTTTCTCCCAGAGCCATACAAAGTCCTCCTGGTTTCAAAAAGAGACCATCTAGACCTCATCTGTTTGGAAGACTATTTCTGTCAGAGAGTCTAGTGAAACATTTAGTTTGGAGATTGACGTTTCTAGTTTTCCTAAATTTATATCTATTTAACAGCTGAGGGTCTTCCCAAACCAGCCAGGAGGGGAACAAAAATGGGGGCAGACAGTCTATGTTGATAAGTCAGTGGGCCCTGGCCTTTAAAAAGTCCAGGCGTTCTTTCCCTTTTACTCCATCAAAATAGTAGGTTACATAGTTCAGAGTTATTGTTACGATTAGAGTTAATGTTAGTGTCTGGTTACGGTTAGAGTTAGGGTTAGGGTTAAGATTATTGTAAGGGTGAGCATTTTGGTTATTGTTAGGTTTCAGTTTAGGTTTAGGGTTAGTGTTAGTGTTAGGGTTAGGTTTAAGGTTAGAGTTAGGGTTACAGTTAGAATTAGTGTCAGGGTTAGGGTTTGTTTTAGTATTCGGGTTAGTATTATGGTTAGGTTTAGGGTTTGGCTTAGTCTTAGGTTAGGTTTAGTGTTAGGGTTAGGGTTAGGTTTAGTGTTCTGATTAGGGTTAAGGTAGGGTTAAGGTTAGGGTAAGGGTTAGTTTTAGTGTCAGGATAGGGTTAGGGTTATTTTTATGGTAATAGTCAGGGTTATGGTTAGTGTTAAAGTTAGGGTTACAGTTAGGACTTGGGTTAGTGTTAAGGTTAAGGTTAGAATTATTGTTAAGGTTACAGTTAGGGATAAGGTTATGGTTAGGTTTAGTGTTAGGTTTAGTTTTAGGTTTGAGGTTAGGTTTAGTGTTAGGGTTAGGGTTAACAATAGGGTTAGGGTTAAATTTAGAGTTTGGATTACGGTTAGGTTTAGGATTATGGTTAGTGTTAGGTTTAGGGTTCAGATTAGGTTTACTGGTAGCCTTATGGTTAGAATTAGCGTTAGTTTAGTGTTAGGCTTAGGGGTAGGGTTAGGTTTATTGTTAGGTTTAGGTTTAGAATTAGTTCTAGGGTTAGTGTTAGTGTTAGGGTTAGTTTTAGGGTTAGAATTAGGGTAAGGATTAGCGTTAGGTTTAGGTTTAGGATTAGGGTTAGAGTTAGGCTAATGTTAATTTAGGGGTAGGTTTAGGCTTAGTGTTAGGGTTGCGTTTAGGGTTAGTGTTAGGTTTAGGTTTAGGATTAGGGTTAGGTTTAGTGTTAGGTATAGGGTTAGCGATAGGTTTAGGGTTAGTGTGAGATTTAGGGTTAGGGTTTGTGTTAGGGTTAGAGTTTGCATTACGTTTATACTTAGGGTTAGGTTTAGGGTTAGGGTTAGTGTTAGGTTTAGGTTTAGGGTTAGTGTTAAAGTTAGAATTACAGTAAGGGTTAGGGTAGTGATAGGGTTTGTGTTAGTGTCAGGGTTAGTGAAATTGTTAGTTTTACGGTTAGAGTTTGGGATAGGGTTAATGTTTTGGTTAGGGTTAGGGTGATGGTTTGGGTTAGTGTTATGGTTATTGTTAGATTTACGGTTAGTGTTAGGATTAAGTTCAGGGTTAGGTTTAGGTTAGGTTAGGTTCAGGGTTAGGTTTAGGTTAGGTTAGGATTAGGTTCAGGGTTAGGCTTAGCATTAGAATTAGGGTTAGGGTTATGGTTATAATTAGGGTAAGGTTTAGTTTTACAGTTAGGGTTAGGGATAGGGTTAGCATTAGTATTAAATTTAGGGTTAGGGTTAGGTTTAGGTTTATACTTAGGGTTAGAGTTAGTGTTAGGTTTAGGGTTAGGGTTTGGTTTAGTGTTAGTGTTTAGGTTAGGATTAGGTTTAATGTTAGAATTAGGGTTAGGGTTAGTGTTAGGTTTAGGTTTAGTATTAGGTTTAGGGTTAAAGTTTGAATTAGGTTTAATGGTAGTGTTAGCGTTGGGTAAGTTAAGTTTGTGTTAGTATTAGTTTTATTGTTAGGTTTAGGATTAGGGTCAGGTACAGATTAAGTGTTAGGTTAGGGTTATGGTTAGAATTAGTGTTAGTGCCTTATTAGAATTAGGGTTTGAGTTAGGGTTATTGTTAGGGTTAGCATTCGAATAAGGGTTAGGGTTCTTGTTAGTGTTAATGTTAGTGTTAGGTTTAGGGTTAGGGTTAGTGTTAGGGATAGGTTTATCCTTAGGGTTAGGTTTAGGGTAAGGGTTAGGTTTATGGTTTGGGTTAGGGTTGGTGTTAGGTTTAGGGTTAGGTTAGGGTTAGGGTTTTTGTTAGGGGTAGGGATAGTGTTAGTATGAGGCTTATTGTTAGAGTTGGGGTTAGAATAAGGTTTAGTGTTATGGTTAGGGTTAGGATTAGGGTTAGGGTTAAGGTTAGTGTTAGGCTTAGTGTTAGTGTTAGTTTTAGAGTTAGGGTTAGGGTTATAATTAGTGTTAGAGTTAGGGTTAGGTTTAGGGTTACAGTTAGGTTTAGGATAGGTTTAGGGTTAGTGTTTGGTTTAGCGTTATTGTTAGAGTTAAGGTTACAGTCAGGGTTAGGTTTAAAGTCAGGGTTAGGGTTTGTGTAAGGGTTGATGTTAGGGTTAGGGTAAGGTTTAATATTAAAATTAGGATTAAAGTTAGTTTTAGTGTTAAGGTTAGGGTTAGGTTTAATGTTAGTTTTAAGATTAGAGTTAGGGTTTGGTTTAGTGGCAGGTTTAGCATTATGGTAGGTTTTAAGGTTAGGGTTAGGGTTAAATTTAGGGTTAGGTTTAGTATTAAAGTTAATGATTGGGATAGGATTATTGTTAGGTTTAGTGTTAGGCTTAGGGTTATGTTTAGGGTAAGGTTTAGTGTTTGGTTTCGGGTTTAGTGTTATGTTTAGGGTTAGGGTTAAGTTTAGGGTGAGGGTTAGTCTTTGGGATTGGAGTAGTGTTGATTTTATGGTTAATGTTAGCTTTAGGGTTAGGGTTAAATTAGGATTACGGTTTGTGTTAGGTTAAGTGTAGGTTTAGGGTTGAGGATAGGATATAGTTTAGGGTTAGTGTTAGATTTAGGGTTAGGGTTAGGGTTAGGGTTAGAGTTAGGTTAGAATTAGGATTAGGGTTAGGGATAGTGTGAGAGTTAGGGCTAGGGTTAGTGCTAGGTATAGGGTTAGGAATATGGTTAATATTTTGGTTAGTGTTAGGGATAGGGTTAGGGATATAGTTAGAATTAGGATTAGGGTTAAGGTTACAGTAAGGTTTAGTGTTAGTGTTATGGTTAAGAATAGGTTGTGAGTTAGGTTAAGGTTAGGGTTAGGATTATGGTTAGTGTTAAAGATAGGGTTAGTGTTAGGTTTAGGGTTACAAGTATTGTTAGAATTAGCGTTTTGGTTAGGTTTAGGTTTAGTGTTAGGTTTAGGGTTAGGGTTAGTGTTAGGTTTACCTTTAGGGTTAGGGTAAGTATTACCATTAGGATATTGTTACAGTTAATGTTAAGATTAGGGTTAGTGTTAGGGTAAGGTTAGGTTTAATGTTAGGTTTCATTTTAGTGTTAGAATTAGGGTTAGGGTTAGTGTTAGTGTTTGGTTTAGGATTAGGGTTAGGGTTAGGTTTAGGTTTAGTGTTAGGGTTCGGGTTATGGTGACTGTTAGGTTTATGTATAGAGTTAGCATTACGTTTAGGGTAAGGGTTATGGTTGGTTTAGTGTTAGAGGTAGGTTTAGGGTTAGTATTAAGGTTAGGGATAGGGTTAAATTTAGAATTAGTTTAAGGTTAGAGTTTGTGTTATGGTTAGGGTTAGGGTAATGATTAGTTTTAGGTTTAGCGTTAGGTAAGTGTTAGTGTTCGGGATAGGGTTAGGGTAGGTATTAGGGTTAGGGTTTGGGTAAGTGTTATGTTTGGGGTTAGGTTTAGTGTTAGTGTTAAGATTAGGGTTAGGGTTAGGGTTAGGTTTAGTGTTAGGTTTATTTTTTGTGCTAGGGTTAGTGTTAGGTTTAGGGTTAGGTTGAAGGTTAGGGTTAGGATTACTGTTAGGTTTAGTGTTAGTATTAGTTTTGGGTTGAGGGTTAGAATTAGGCTTAGGGTTATGGTAAAAATTAGTGTTAGGGTTAGGGTTAGTGTTAGGTTTAGGTTTACAGCAAGAGTTAGGAGTACTGTCAGGGTTAGTGTTAGGCTTAGGTTTAGGGTTAGTGTTAGTGTTAGTGTGTGTTAATGTTAGGTTTAAAATTAGGTTTAGTGTTACAGTTAGGGTTAGGTTTAGTGTTAGGGTATGTGTTAGTGTTAGGGTTAGGATTAGGGTTAGTTATAGTGTTAGGGTGAGTGTTATGGTTATGATTATGGTTAGGGTTGGGTTAGGTTTAGGTGATGTTTTGTGTTTGGGTTAGTGTTACAGTTAGGGTTATGAATAGGATTAGGGTTATGTTTAGGGTTAGGATTAAGATTAGGTTTATGGTTAGAGTTAGTGTTAGATTTAGGGTTAGGATTATTGTTAGGCTTATTGCTCGTGTTAGTGTTATGTTTAGGGTTAGGGGTAGGGGTAGGATTAGTGTTAGGGTTAGGGTTAGTGTTAGGTTTAGTTTTATGGTTAGGGTTATCATTAGTGTTAGGTTTAGTTTTAGGTTTAGGGTTATGTTTAGGTTTAAGTTTGGGTTAGGTATTCTTTTAGGGATAGAGTTAGTGTTAGTGTTAGGGTTAGGGTTAAGGTTAGTGTTATGGATAGGGTTACTGTTAGGGTTAGGGTTAGGTTTAGGATTAGTGTTAGTGTGAGAGTTAGGGTTAGAATTAGTGTTAGAGTTAGGGTCAGTTTTAGGATTAGGGTTAGTTTTAGGATTAGGGTTAGGGTTTGGAATAGGATTAGTTTTAGGTTTAGGGTAGTGTTAGGGTTATTGTTAGGGTTAGGCTAAGGTATTGTGTTAGAGTTAGGGTGAGTGTTAGGGTTAACATTATGGTTAGGTTTAGGGTTAGGGTTAGGGTTTCGATTAGTGTTAGGGTTTGAGTTAAAATTAGGTTTTCGATTAAAGTAAAGTTTAATGTTAAGAATATGTTTAGGGTTAGGTTTAGTCTTAAGGTTAAGGTTGGGGTTAGTTTTAGGTTTAGTAATGGGGTTAGAGTTAGTGTTAGTGTTAGGGTTAATGTTAGGGTTAGGGTTAGGGTAAGGGTTTGTGTTAGAGTTGGTTTAAATTTAAGGTTAGGTTTAGGGTTAGGGTTAGGTTTAGGGTTAAGTTTAGTTTTAGCATTAATGTTAGGGAAATTTTTAGTATTAGTGTTACGTTTAGGGTTACTATTAGTGTCAGGTTTAGTGTTATGGTTAGGGTTATGTTTAGAGTTGTTTAGTGTTAGTGTTAGGGTTTGTGTTAGGGTTATGTTTAGTTTTAGGTTTAGGGTTATTGTTAGGGTGAGGTTTAGTATTAGGGTTAGGGTTATGGTTAGGTTTAGGGTTATTCTTTTGGTTGGGGTTAGGCTTGTGTTAGGGTTTGTGTTAGGGTGAAAGTTAGGTTGTGGGATAGGGTTATGTATAGGATGAGTGTTAGGTTTAGGGTTAGCATTAAGGTTAGTGTTAGGGTTAGTGTTAAGGTTAGGGTTAGATTTAGGTTAGGTTTAGGGTTAGGGTTAAGTTATGGTTAAGTTTTGGTTATGGTTAGCTTTAGTGTTAAGCATAGGGTTAGGGTTAGGTTTATCATTAGTATTAGTGATAGGATAAGGTTTTGGGTTCGTGTTAAAGTTAGGATTAGGTTTAGGGTTAGAATGAGGGTTACTTTTAGGGTTAGGGATAGTTTTAGGGTTAGTGTTATTGTTAGGGTCAGGGTTTGGGTTAGGGTTAGGGTTAGGGTTAGTGTTAGTGTTATGGTTAGGGTTAGTGTTAGTATTATGGTTAGGGTTAGGTTTAGGTTTAGTGTTAGGACTAGGGTTAGGGTTAGAGTTAGGGTTAGAGTTAGTGTTAGAATTAGGGTCAGGGTTAGGGTTAATTTAGGGTTAGGGCTAGGGTTAGGATTAAGGTTAAACTTAGTATTAGATTTAGGGTTAGTGTTAGAGTTTGTGTTAGGTTAATGGTTAGAGTCTGGGTTAGTGTTAAGTTTATGGTTAGGATTAGTGGAAGGGTTAGTATTAGGCTTAGTTTGGGGGCTAATATTGGCTTTAGGGTTATGTTTAGGTTAGAGTAAGGGTTTGTGTTTGGTTTATGTTTAGGGTTAAGGTTGCAAATAGCATTAGGGTCAGGTGTAGGCTTAGGTTTAGGTTTAGTGCTAGGATTAGGGTTAATGTTAGGTTTGGGTTATAATTAGGGTAAGTGTTAGAGTTAGGGTTAGGGTTATGATTACGTTTATGTTTAGGTTTACTGTTAGTGATAGGGTTAGGTTCAGGTTTAGGGTTAGGGTAAGGTTTAGTTTTAGGGGTAGTGATAGGATTAGGGTTAGTGTTAGGGTTAAGGTTATGGTTATGGATAGGGTTAGGGTTAGGGTTAAATTTAGGTTTAGGGTTAGGGTATGGGTTAATATTAGGGTTAGTGTTGTTTTTAGGGTTAGTGTTAAGTTTACAGTTAGGGGTAGGACTATGTTTAGGGTTATGGTTAGTTTACTGTTAAGTTTAAAGTTCGATCATTGTAAGGGTTAGTGTTAGGTGTAGTGTTAGGGTTAGGGTTAAAATTAGGGTAAGTGTTAGGGTAATGGTTAGTTTTAGGTTTAGGATTATATTTAGGATGAGTGTTAGGGATAGGTTTAGGGTTAGGTTTATAGTTAGGGATAGTGTTAGGGTTAAAGATAGGGTTAGTTTTTGGATTAGTGTTATGGTTAGAGATAAGTTTAGGTTTAGGTTTAGGCTTAGTGTTATGGTTAGGTTTAGATTTAAGGTTACTGATATTAGGGTTAGGGTTAGGGTTAGAGTTAGGGTTAGTTTTAGGGTTATATTTAGGGTTAGGTTAGGGTTATGGTTTCTGGTAGGGTTAGGGATAGTGTTAGGTTTAGGGTTAGGCTTAGAGTTAGGGTTACAGTTGGGGGATAGGTTAAGTTTTGGGTAAGGTTTCTGTTTAGGATAAGGGTTAGGTTTAGAGATCAAGTTAGTTTTAGTGTTTAAGTGTTAAAGTTAGGGTTAGGATTTGGATTAGTGGTAGGGCTAGTGTTTGGGTTAGGGTTAGAGTAAGAGTTAGTGTTAAGTTTATGGTTTGTGTTAGTGTTAGTGTTAGGTTTAGTGTTAGGGTTATGGTTAGTGTTAGGATTATTGTTAGTGTTAGGGTTAGGGTTATTGTTAGGTTTAGGTTTAGGGTAAGAATTGGTGTTCAGGTTCGGTTTAGGTTAGGGTTAGGTTTAAGGTTAGAATGAGGGTAAGTTTAAGAGTTACGGATAGGATTATGGTCAGTGTTATTTTTAGGGTCATGGTTAGGGTTAGGGTTTGTGTTAGTGTTAATATTAAGTTTAGGATTATGTTTAGATTTAGTGTTAGGTTTAGCATTAGGGTTAGGTTTAGGGTTAGAATTAGTGTTAGAATTTGGGTTAGGGTTATGGTTAGTTTAAGTTTAGGGCTAGGGTTAGGATTAGGGTAAATGTTAGGGCTAGATTTAGGGTTAGAGTTACAGTTTGTGTTAGGGTAAGAATTAGGGTCAGGGTTAGTGTTAACATTATACTTAGGGTTTGATTTAGTTTTATGGTTAGGGATTTTTATTAGGATTAAGGTAAGAGTTAGTGTTAGGTTTAGGGTTAGGTTTAGTGTTAGAGTTAAGTTTAGGTTTAGGTTTAGGGTTAAGATTAGGGTTTGGGTTAGGGTAAGGGTTAGGGTTAGGGTTAGGGTTAGGTTTAGTGTTAGGTTTAGGTTTAGGGTTAATGTTAGGTTTAGTGTTAGTGTTAGGGTTAGCATTAGGGTTAGGGATAAGGTTAGAAATAGGGTCAGGGTAATGGTTAGTGTTAGGGTTAGGGTTAGAATTAGTGTTAGGGTTAGGGTTAATGTTAGGGTTAAGTTTAGCTTTATGTTTAAGATTAGTGTTAGGGTTAGTGTTAAGGTTATGTTTAAGTTTAGAGTTCGTGTTAGGGTTAAGTTTCAGGTTAGGGTAATGTTTAGGGTTAGGTTTAGTTTTAGGGTTATGATTAAGATTAGTGATAATGTTAGTGTTAGGTTGTGGATTAGAGTTAGTGTTATGGTTAGGGTTAAGGATAGGTTTATAGTTAGGTTTAGGGTTAAGGTTAGGGGAAGGGTTGTAGTTAGTGTTAGGTGTAGGAATAGGTTTAGTGTTAAGAATAGGTTTGGTTTGTGGTTACGGTTTAAGGTTAGGGTTAAGTTTAGTGTTACAGATAGGGTTAGTTTTAGGGTTAGGTTTATGGTTAGTGTTAGTGTTAGGGTTAGGCTTCGTATTAAAATTAGTATTGGAATTAGTTTTAGGGTTAAGGTTAGTGTTAGGGTTAGGATTAATGTTAGGATTAGTGTTAGTGTTTGTGTTAGGGTTAATTTTAGTTTTAGGGTTTGGGTTAGTGTTAGGCTTATTGTTAGTTGTTAGGCTTAGGTTTTGTATTAGAGTTAGGGTTAATGATATGGTTAGGTTTAGTGTTAGGGTTAGGATTAACAATAGGGTAAAATATAGGTTTAAATTTAGGTTTAGGTTTGGTTTAGTGTTAGGGTTAGAGTTAGGGTTAGGGTTTAGATTAGGGTATAGGTTAATGTTAGGAATAGGGTTAGGGTTACTTTTAGTCTTATGATTAGTGTTGGGGTTTGTGTTAGGTTTAGGACTAGGTTTAGGTTAGTGTTAGTGTTATGGTTATCATTAGGGTTAAGATTAGATTGAGTGTCAGTGTTGGATTAGGATTAGGGATAAGGTTAGTTTTAGGGTTATGGTTAGGGTTAGGTTTAGTATTATGGTATCGGTTATGGTTAGTGTAAGGGTTATGGTTAGTGTTAGGGTTACATTTAGGGTAAGGTTTAGGGTAAGGTTTGGTTTAGTTTTTGTGTTAGGGTGAGTGTTCGGGCTAGGGATAGGATTATGGATAGGATTAGGTTAGGGTTAGGGTTAGGGTTAGTGATAATGTTAGGGTTATTGTTGGAGATAGGGTTAGAAAAAAGATGAGGATATGATTAGTTTTATTTTTAGGGTTAGGGTTAGGTTTAGGGTGTAGGGATAGGGTTAGCGTTAGATATGCATTAGTGTTTGTGTTTGGGTCGGGTTAGAGTTTGGTTTAGGGTTGCGGTTAAGATTAGCGTTAGGGTTAGGGTTAGTGTTAGGGTTAGGATTAGGTTTAGGTTAAGGTTAAGGGTTAGTGTTAGTGTTAGGTATATCATAATGGTTAAGGTTAGAATAAGGTTTTGGGTTCGGGTTAGGGTTAAGTTTAGGGTTAGAATGAGGGTTAGTTTTAAAGTAAGAGATAGGACTTGGTTTAAGGTTATTTTTAGGTCAGAGTTAGGGTTAGAGTTAGTGTTAATGTTAGTGTTAGTTTTAAAGTTAGGATTAGTGTTATGGTTAGTGTAAGTATTAGTGTTTTAGTTAGTGTTAGGTTTACGGTTAGTGTTAGTGTTAAAATTAGGATTAGGTTTTGGATTAGGTTTATGTTTAGTGTTAGGATTAGGGTTAGGGTTAGGTTTACAGTTAGTGTTAGTGTTAAAATTAGGATTAGGGTTTGGTTTAGGTTTATGTTTAGTGTTAGGATTAGGGTTAGGGTTAGGTTTACAGTTAGTGTTAGATTTAGGGTTAGGGTTTGGGTTAATATTAGGGTTAAGGCTAGGTTTAGGATTAGGGTTAATGTTAGTTAGGGTTAGTGTTAGGGTTTTGGTTAGGGTTAGAGTTAGTGTTAGTGTTAGAGTCTATGTTAGATTTAGGTTTGAGGTTAGAGTTTGTGTTAGGTTAAGGGTTAGTGTTAAGGTTATGGTTAGGATTACGGTTAGTGTTAGGTTTAGTGTTAGGCTTAGAATTAGTGTTAGGGTTAGGGTTAGATTTAGAGTTATGGTTAGGTTTAGGTTATGTTTAGTATTAGGTTTAGGTATAGGGTTAGGGTTAGGTTTAGGGTTAGTATTAGTTTTGGGGTTAGGGTTAGTTTTAACTTTAGGTTTAGTGTAAAGTTTAGGGTTAGTGTTAGAGTTAGTGTTAGGTTTAGGGTTAGGGTTAGTATTAGAATTAGGGTAAAGGTGAGGCTTAGGGTTGGCGTTAGGATTAGGGGAAGGTTAGGTTTAGTGTTAGGGTTAGGTAAAGGTTTGGGATTAGTGTTAGTGTTAGGATTAAGTTTAAATTTAGGGTTAGTGTTAGGAATAGCATTAATGTTATGGTTAGGCTTAGGGTTAGTTTTAGGTTTACACTTAGGGTTAGAGTATGTATTAGTGTAAGTTATAGGGTTAGGGTTATTGATAGGTTTAGGGTTAGGGTTAAGGTTAGGTTACCGTTAGGGATTATGTTAGGGTTAGGTCTAGGGTTAGGGTTTGTTTAGTGTTAGGTTTAGGGTTATGGTTATGGTTATAATTTGGGCTAGGGTTAAGTTTAGTGTTAGGGTTAGTGTTAGTGTTAGGGTCAGGGTTAGGGTTAGTTTTAGGGTTAGGTTTATGAATAGGGTAATGATTAGTGTTGGGGTTAGGTTTAGTTTTAGGCTTGAGCTTAGGGTTATTGTTAGGGTTAGGGTTAGGTTTAGGCATAGGGTGAGAGTTAGGTTTAGGGTTAAGATTTTAGGAGTAGGGTTAGTGTTAGGGTTAGTGTTAGGCTTAGTGTTTGGTTTAGTGTTCTGTTTAGGTTTAGCATTAGGGCTAGTGTTATGGATAAGATTAGAGTTACGGTTAGGGTTGGTTTTAGTATTTGGTTTAGGGTTAGGTTTAGGATTAGTATTAGGGTTAAGGTTAGGGTTAGTTTTAGCATTAATGTTATATTTAGGGTTAGGTTTAGGATTAGGATTAGTGTTAGAGTTAGGTTTGTTATTAGGTTAGTGTTGGGGTTAGGGTTATGATTAGGGTTAGGTTTACTGTCAGGGTCAAAGTTAGGGTTTGGGTTAGGGTTAGGTTTCGTTTTCGGGTTAAGGTTACGGTTAGGTTCAGGGTTAGTTTTAGGGTTATGGTTAGGGATAGGGTTAGTTTAAGTTTTAGGGTTTGGGTTAGACTTAGGGTTAGGATTAGTGTTAGAGTTAGGGTTAGGTCTAAGGTAAGTGTTAGGGTTAAAATTATATTAGGGTTAGGGTTTGTGTTAGGGTTAGAGTTAGGGTTAGGTTTAGGGTTATGGATAAAATTAGGGTTAGTGTTAGGGTTAGGGTTAGGTTTAGGGTTAGAGTTAGTTTTAGTGTTAGGCTTAGGGTTAGTTTTAGTGTTAGGTTCAGTTTTAGGGATAGGGTTAGCGTTAGTGTTAGGCTTAGATTTAGGATTAGTTTTAGGGTTAATGTTAGAGTTAAGTTTAGGTTTTTAGTTATGGTTAGTGTTAGAGTTAGGGTTAGCATTAGACTTAGGGTTATGTTTAGGGTTAGAGTTAGGGTTAGAGTTAGGTTAGGTTTAGGGTTAATGTTAGGTTTATAGTTATGGTTAGAGTTAATGTTAGAGTCTGTGTTAGGCTTAGAGTTATGCTTAGGATAGGGTTAGTGTTAGGGTTAATGTTAGGGTTAGGTTTAGGTTCAGTGTTAGGATTATGGATAGTTTTATGCTTAGCATTAGCGATAAGAATAGGCTTAGTGTTAGGTTTAGTGTTAGGGTTAGTGTTATGGTTAGGTTTAGGGTTAGAGTTAGGGTTAAAGTTAGGGTTAAGTTTAGTGTTAGAATAATTGTTAGGGTTAGGATTAGGGTTAGGCTTTGTGTTAGGCTTAGGGTTAGGTACAGGACAAGGGTTAGTGTTAGCGTCAGTGTTAGTGTTAGGGTTAGGGTTAGAGCTAGGGTTAGAGTTGGTGTTAAGTTTAGGTTTAAGGTTAGTGTTAGTGTTAGGGGTTGTGTTAGGGTTACAGTGAGTTTTAGGTTTAAGGTTACAGTTAGGGTTAGGTTTATGGGTAGGTTAAGTTATGGTTAGGGTTTGTGTTAGGATTAGGGTTATGGTTCAGGTTGCAGATAGAATAAGGTTTTGGATTAGGCTTAGGTTTAGGATTAGGTTTAGGGATAGGGTTTGGACTAGTGTTAGGTTTAGGGTTCGGGTTAGGGTAAGGGTTATGTTTACAGTTAGGGTTATATTTATGGATAAGGCTAGGTTTAGTTTTATGGATAGGGTTAGGGTGGAGTTTGGTTTAGATTAAGATTTAGATTTATGATTAGGTTTAGGGTTAGGGTTTGTTTTAGAGTTAGGGTGTTGGTTAGGGTTAGTGTTAAGATTAGGTTTGAAGTTAGGGTTAGGGTTAAATTTTTGTTTAGTATTAGGGTTATTGTTAAGGTTACAGTTAAGTATAGAGTAAGGGTTAATTTGAAGTTAGGTTTATTGTTAGGTTTAGAGTTAAAGTTTAGTTTAGGTTTAGTGTTAGTGTTAGGGTTAGTGTTAGGGTTAGGTTAATGGTTAGTGTTAGGGTCAGGGTTAAACTGAGTTTTAGGGTTAGGGTTAGGTTTAGGATTTTGGTTAGAGTTAGGTTTAGGGTTAAGTTTAGTGTTAATGTTAGTGTTAGGATTAGGTTTAGGTTTAGGTTTAGTGTTAGGTTAGAGTTTCGGTTAGAGTTAGGGTTAGTGTCAGGGTTAGGGTTAGGCTTATGTTGAGGATTAGGTTTATGGTTAGGGTTAGTGTTAGCATTAGTGTTAGGGTTAGTGTTAGAGTTAGTGTTAGAGTTAGTGTTAGGGTTATGGTTAGGGTTAGGTTTAGTGTTAGGTTTAGGTTTGGGGTAAGATTCAGGGTTAGTGTTATGGTTAGTGTTAGTGTTATATTTATGTTTAGGGTGAGGATTCGGCTCAGGTTTAGGCTTACAGTTAGGGTAAGTGTAAGTTTTAGGGTTAGTGTTATGGTTAGGTTTAATGCTAGGGTTAGAATTATGATTAGAATTAAGGTTGGGCTTAATTTTAAAAACAGGGTTAGTGTTGGTGTTTGGGTTAGTGTTAGGGTTAGGTTTAAACTTCAAGTCAGGATTGCAGTTAGAATTAGGGTTAGAGTTTCGGGTTAGGTTTAGGGTTAGTGTTAGGTTTAGTCTTAGGGTTACAGTTAGGGTTAAGGTTAGGATTAGATTTTGGTTTAGGGTTGTGTTAAGGTTAGGGATATTATTAGGTTTAGGTTTAGGTTAGGGTTAGGGTTAGAAGTAGGGTAAGGACTAGGTTTAGGTTTAGGGATAGGATTAGTTTTAGTGTTAGGGTTGGTGTTAGGCTTAGAATTATGTTTAGTGTTAGCATTAGGTTAGTGTTAGAATTAGGGTTAGTTTTAGGGTTAGAATTACTTTTAGTAAAAGTGTTAGGCTTAAAGTTAGGGTTAAGATTAGGGTTAGTGTTAGATTTATGGTTAGGCTTAGGGTTTGGTTTTGTGTTACATTTAGGGTTTGGCTTAGGTTTAGTTTTAGTGTTAGGGTTAGTGTAATAGTTAGGGTTAGGTTTAGTGTTAGGTTTAGGGTTAAGGGTAGGTTTAGGGTTAGGTTAGGTTTAGGATATGCATTAGGGTTAGGTTTAGCATTAGGGTTAGTGTTCTGTGTAGGATTATGGTTTCACTTAGTGTTAGGTTTAGGATTAGGATTAGGTCTAGGGTTTGGTTTAGTGTTAGGGTAAGGTTTATGGATAGGGTTACTGTTAGGGTTAGCGTTAGGTTTAGGGTTACTGATAGTGTTATGGCTAGGGTTAGAGTTAGGGTTAGGTTAAGTGTTAGGTTTATGGTTATTGTTAGGTTGAGGATTAGGTTAGTTTTAGGGTTTCTGTTAGGGTTAGGGTTAGGGTGAGTGTTATGGATAGGTTTAGGGTTAGGAATAGGGTTTGGCTTATGATTAGATTTATGTTTAGTGTTTGTATTAGTTTTAGGGTTAAGGTTAGGTTTAGAGTTAGTTTTAGGGTTAAGGTTAAGGTTAGTGTTAGGGTTAGCCATATCACCAGGCTTTGGATTTTAAAACTGTAAAGCATTTAAAGAAGCTGTAGCAGCCTATGGTCCTCAAGCCCATTTAACTCTAAGCGTGGTTGAATCCATTGCAATTTTAAACTTGACACCATCAGATTGGGCTAGCATGTGCAAAGCTGTGCTAAATGGAGGACAATATCTGTTATGGAAAGCTACTAATCAGGAATTGTGTGTGGAGATGGCCAAGCAAAATGCAGCAGCCTGGTATCCACAGAGAAATCTATATATGTTGCTAGGAGAGGGACCTTATGAGGGTCAGCAGCAACAAGCTGGATATGATCCTGCCATATACTTACAAATCCCTTCATCTGCGGTTAAGGCATGGAAGACTTTACAAGGTCATGGAGATTTACAAGGTCAATTATCTAAGGTAATACAAGGAGCTAATGAACCTTATGCTGAGTTTGTGGATAGGCTTATGCAAACAGCAAGCAGAGTCTTTGGGGTTGTAGAACAAGCAATGCCATTTAAAAAAAAAAACTAGCTTATGAACAAGCCAATAGTTTCTGTAGGGAGGCTATTAGAACTTGGAAATATAAAGACTTAAATGCATACATTAAATTGAGTAGAGATATTAATGAACCAGTGGTACAGGGGCAAGTCTTGACAGCTGCAGTAACCCAAGGAGTACAACAGGCTTTAGGTGTCAGGCCAAAAACATGTATAATTGTGGTCAATCAGGAAATTTTAAAAGGAGTTGCCCCATAGGATGAGTGTTTAAAACAAGTAGCAAAACTGGTGATGATCAAAAAAGAAAAAAATACCAGGTGTTTCCTCACGATGTTGTAGAGGAAAACATTGGGCTAGTGAATGCCATTCTCAGACTGTTGTAGAGGGTACTCCATTGCCAAAAAATGGACAGAGGGGCCTGATGCCCCAGGGCCCACAACTACAAATATATGGGGCATTGAAGGAACCCAGCAACACCGTCAGGGTAGCACCCAGGACACATTATCCATTAACTCTCTTATCAGAAAAAACAGAGGGAGTGCAGGATTGGACATCTTCACCTCCGCCAGAGCAGTACTAACTCCAGAGATGGGAGTTTGAATCATTCCCCCAGGGCTAAAAGGACCTCTTCCCCCAGGAACAGTAGGCTTGTTATTAGGATGCAGTTCTTCTACTCTAAAAGGACTTATGATAAGTCCTGAGGTAATTGATCCTGATTTTGAAGCTGAGATAAAAATTATTGCTAGTTCTCCAAGGGGTCTCTCAGTAATTTCACTAGGAGAAAGGATTGCACAGTTATTAATACTACCCAATTTACATGACACATTTTCTAGTCATACTGTAGAAAGAGGTCCCAAAGTATTTGGCACCACAGGTATAGATTGGGCTATGCTTTCTTTAAATTTAAATTCTTGCCCTATGTTAAAGTTAACCATTCAAGGACATGATTTCAATGGACTGCTAGACACAGGAGCAGATCTTAGCATCATCTCTCGTCAAGAATTGCCAAAAGATTGGCCTTTACAACAAGCCACTCAAATGCTTTGAGGCCTAGGAGTGGCAACTAATCCCCATAGTAGTGCAATGGTATTAAAATGGAAGGATAATGAACGATGTGAAGGAACTATACAGCCATATGTATTGGATCATCTTCCTATAAATTTATGGGGATGAGATGTTCTAGGTCAATTGGGATTAACATTAACAAATAACATTCCACATATGAATCCAAATGTGCCCACTATTATGGCTGGAGAAGGTGTTAAGAAAGGAAAAGGATTATGAGAACAAGGACAAGGTGCAGTGGCACCAATACAAATAGATCAAAAAACAGATAGACATGGACTGGGTTTTTGGGAGGGGTCACTGAGACAATAAAAATTACTTGGAAATCAGAAAGGCCAGTAGGGGTTCCTCAGTGGCCCCTGACAAAAGAAAACATACAAGCAGCCCATGACCTAGTCAATCAACAATTAGCAGAAGGACACATACAACCTTCTGTATCTCCCCATAATACTCCCATTTTTGTTAGTAAAAAGAAATCTGGCAAATGGAGACTATTACAAGATTTAAGAGCTATTAATAAAGGAATGGTTATCATGGGTCTGTTCAATTGGGGATTCCTCAATTTTCTGCTTTGCCAAAAACCTGGTATGTTTTAGCTATAGATATTAAAGATTGTTTTTAATCCATTACAATTCATCCAGAGGATAGTCCACGTTTTGCATTTAGTGTCCCTTTGCTGAAACATGAAGGTCCTGATCAGAGATATGAATGGAAAGTACTCCCTAAAGGGATGGCTAATAGTCCTACTATGTGTCAAGTTTATGTTGACAAAGCAATCCAGCCACTTAGAAATCAAAATCCTGAACTACAAGTATTTCATTTTATGGACGATGTATTATTAGCACACAAAGATAAAAATACTTTGCTAGAATGCTATGCTACATTTACAAACTTATTAAAAATTATAATCTAGAGATAGCAATAGATGAAATACAATTATATTTTCCAATTAATTATTTAGGAGTTCTATTATCCTCGACCATGGTCCACCCACCAAAAATTCAAATACGAGTAGATCAACTTAAAACACTTAATGACTTTTAAAAACTGTTCAGAGACATAAATTGGATAAGGCCTTATCTAGGCATACCAAGAGGAAAGTTGGGACCTTTATTTGATATCTTAAAAGGTCTATCGGATCCAAATTTACCCCGCATGTTAACACCTGAAGTGAGAAAAACATTAAAACTCATTGAAACATATATGAAAAATATGCATCTGGATAGAATTGATATAAGTTTGCCTCTGTTATTTATTGTATTACCCACGAAAATATTCCTACAGGAGTACTTTGGCAAGAAGGTCCTTTATTATGGATACATTTATCTTATTCTCCTAACACTATTCTTACTAGGTATCCTGAGGCTGTGGGGCAATTAATACTCAAAGGAATAAAAACAGCAAAGGGAGTGTTTGGAATTTCTCCTAATAAAATTATTACTCCATATACTATGGATCAAATTGATGTGGTAGCTAATGAGTTAAATACTTGGGCAATAATCATGTGAAAATCTATTTGTTCATTTGAAAACCACTTACCACCTAATCCTTTGTTGTCTTTTTGGTCCTCACATCCTGTATTTTTTCCAAAAATGACAAGAAAAACACCTATCATGAATGCTCCAATAATATTTACTGATGGGTCATATAATGGTACAGCAGCAGTAGTTACCTCTGCTCAAGCTTTTACATTTTTACTACTGAAACAATCAGCTCAAAAGGTAGAGCTTAATGCAGTATTACAAGCTTTTGTGATGTTTAAAGATTCTGTATTTAATTTAGTTTCTGACAGTCAATATATAGTTAATGCTATAATATCCCTTGAATATGCTGGTAGGATTTCCCATTCCTCTACTGTTTTCTGCCGCAGTCTGGCTGAGCACAAATGCTGCAGTCTGGCTGGGCACACAATTATGAGCCACCACACAGCTTGTAGATTCAAACAGCAACTCTTTATTCCCGATCTCACACCAGCCGTCTACAATCACGTTCTGGGGAAATCCACGTTCTCTGCCCAAATCCACATCCACTGGGCTTCTGTCTCCCAAAAAATACTGTCTGAATCCCGTGAGAACTCAAGGGGAACTCAGGCAGCAGGATACGCTCTATTCCCAGCAGGAATAATCTTAAACCTTAAACCTGGAACCTAAACTGGGAACGCCCTAAACCCGATTATCTTAAACCGGGAACACCCTAATCCGCCCTGGTCCTTGAGCAAGGTCACCTACATTCAATGTCACTGCAAAATGTCAGCAACATGGGGTACACTGGCAAGGAAATTGTCATACCTACTTGGCTAATGGCTCCCAGCATCTCCCCCCTTCTGATTAATTAAACAACAAGCAATGTGGCTTAAAGACTGTGCCTGGTAGGTTGTCCAATTCAACATATGGTTCTTACCCGTCATCGGAAAACTGACCTTTAGGCATCAGCCTCCTGTCTTAGGTTGATACCACTGCAATTGAATCATACCCGTCACTGACTACCGGTCCAGCATACAGCCATACTTGTGGATAGGTCTATGCACTAGTGGGGGGGTGAGGTTCTTTGCCTCACCTCTGTTGGCCCCCAAATTTGGCCTTGGTGCCAGTGGGGGAGTGAGGTTAATGTGGCTTAAGGACCGTGCCTGGTAGGTTGTCCAATTCAACATATGGTTCTTACCCGTCATTGGAAAACTGACCTTTAGGTGTCAGCCTCCTGTCTTAGGTTGATACCACTGCAATTGGATCATACCCGTCACTGACTACCGGTCCAGCATATAGCCATTGGCCCCCAAATTTTAGACCATCACTAGCAGAATGGAGGAGGATACAGAAATGCCACGACACCAAGACAATTGACGGCTCCTTGGGAAAAATTGCATCACTAGTGACACCATCAGCAAAGATATGTCAGCACTACCACAATTAACATGGGGTGCGCTGGCAAGGAAATAAAAATTGCATCACTGGTGACACCATCAGCAAAGATATGCCAGCATTACCACAATTCGCTGCACCAAACGATAGTTACATAGTTCAGGCAAGTTTTGCAAGCAGTTCAAAGTGGAGGAATCTATCAATATGTCCATTTCCTCCCAAAATCCGTTTCCTCCCAAAGTAAGTTGACTCCTTGATTGAGCATTACTTGTTGAGTTATATTCATTGATGCATCAGTTTATACAGCTTACTGTGATAGCTATCATAGAAGCTGTCTTCACCGGCACTGGGATGAAGATAGGAATTCTGGCAATGATGCTAAAGAGACATCATCCTGAAAAGAATTATTGAATATAATGAAAAGGAAAGGTGAAAGTAAACAAACAGATCTGTTAACCTACTTTAAAAACAATCCTTAACAGCTGTTTACCTAATTTAAATTAGTAAACAAACAGATCTGTTAACCACCTTTAAAAACAATCCTTAACAGCTGTTTACCTAATTTAAATTAAACCATTTAAATCACGTGAATAAAAAAAATAATAATAATAATTCGGATCCATTTTTTCATGAGCGCTCCTCATATAAGAAATATGGACATACGCACATACAGACATACAACACAAAACACAAGAGTGTACACAAACGTACAACACATAAGAAAATAGTAAAGGCCTTGTAGCTTTACCTAGGTGAAATCTCCATTGCAATGTTTAAAAACTCCACAGTCAAAAAATAAAACTGATCAGAAAAACATTAACCTAGGTTTGTATGAGCTCAAAAAATAAAAATAGAACCTTATGATGTAGAAAAATGCAATAATAAAATAGCTATTGAAAAAAGCATCCTGGTTAATCACTGTCGCAGATGTAAGAATGGCCAAGCTGGAGTTCTGGATATCAGCTGTTATGGATTTGAGTCAAATCATCTTCTTTTCGATCTGTAGAAATTGTTTTAGTTAATCTCTCTGGAATCCAAATCGGCTGCTGTTCTCCCTGTGGAAAAACACAAACAGACCCCCGACTTCAGACAATCACTGGGTCAGGACCTTTCCATTGTCCTGTTAGAATATCTTTCCAAAGTACTTTAGGCTTATGTACATTTTTTGGATACATGTGCCTTTCCGCAGCACTAAGTCCTGATGAATCCAAATTTAAAAAGTTTAGAGTAAAAAGCGTTATTTTAAGTTTATCTTTGGGGGATATATACCCCCTTCCAATTCCCTCTTTTTGCTTTAATAAGTACGTTTTAATAGTTTGATGAGCTCTTTCAACTATGCCTTGTCCCTGCATATTGTATGGGATTCCTGTTATATGAGTAATACCAAATGATGAGCAAAATTGTTTAAAAGAGGTAGAGGTATAGCCAGGACCATTATCGGTTTTTAACTGTTTATTTTTTTATTTTTTTTTAATTTTTTATTGTTGGCTGTTCAAAACATTACATAGTTCTTGATATATCATATTTCACATTTTGATTCAAGTGGGTTATGAGCTCCCATTTTTACCCCATATACAGATTGCAGAATTACATCAGTTACACATCCATTGATTTACATATTGCCATACTAGTGTCTGTTGTGTTCTGTTGCCTTTCCTATCCTCTACTATCCCCCCTCCCCTCCCCTCCCCTCCCCTCTTCTCTCTCTGCCCCCTCTACTGGCATTCATTTGTCCCCCTTGTATTATTTTTCCCTTTCCCCTCACTTCCTCTTGTATGTACTTTTGTATAACTCTGAGGGTCTCCTTCCATTTCCATGCAATTTCCCTTCTCTCTCCCTTTCCCTCCCACCTCTCATCCCTGTTTAATGTTAATCTTCTTCTCATGCTCTTTGACCCTACTCTGTTCTTAGTTACTCTCCTTATATCAAAGAAGACATTTGGCATTTGTTTTTTAGGGATTGGCTAGCTTCACTTAGCATAATCTGCTCTAATGCCATCCATTTCCCTGTAAATTCTATGATTTTGTCATTTTTTAATGCAGAGTAATACTCCATTGTGTATAAATGCCACATTTTTTTATCCATTCATCTATTGAAGGGCATCTAGGTTGGTTCCACAGTCTTGCTATTGTGAATTGTGCTGCTATGAACATCGATGTAGCAGTGTCCCTGTAGCATGCTCTCTTTAGGTCTTTAGGGAATAGACCGAGAAGGGGAATAGCTGGGTCAAATGGTGGCTCCATTCCCAGCTTTCCAAGAAATCTCCATACTGCTTTCCAAATTGGCTGCACCAATTTGCAGTCCCACCAGCAATGTACAAGTGTACCCTTTTCCCCACATCCTCGCCAGCACTTGTTGTTGTTTGACTTCATAATGGCTGCCAATCTAACTGGAGTGAGATGGTATCTTAGGGTGGTTTTGATTTGCATTTCTCTGACTGCTAGAGATGGTGAGCATTTTTTCATGTACTTGTTGATTGATTGTATGTCCTCCTCTGAGAAGTGTCTGTTCAGGTCCTTGGCCCATTTGTTGATTGGGTTGTTTGTTCTCTTATTGTCTAATTTTTTGAGTTCTTTGTATACTCTGGATATTAGGGCTCTATCTGAAGTGTGAGGAGTAAAGATTTGTTCCCAGGGTGTAGGCTCTCTATTTACCTCTCTTATTGTTTCTTTTGAGGAGAAAAAACTTTTTAGTTTGAGTAAGTCCCATTTGTTGATTCTAGTTATTAACTTTTGTGCTATGGGTGTCCTATTGAGGAATTTGGAGCCCGACCCCACAGTATGTAGATCGTAGCCAACTTTTTCTTCTATCAGACGGTATGTCTCTGATTTGATATCAAGCTCCTTGATCCATTTTGAATTCACTTTTGTGCATGGCGAGAGAAAGGGATTCAGTTTCATTTTGTTGCATATGGATTTCCAGTTTTCCCAGCACCATTTGTTGAAGATGCTATCCTTCCTCCATTGCATGCTTTTAGCCCCTTTATCAAATATAAGGTAGTTGTAGTTTTGTGGATTGGTTTCTGTGTCCTCTATTCTGTACCATTGGTCCACCCGCCTGTTTTGGTACCAGTACCATGCTGTTTTTGTTACTATTGCTCTGTAGTATAGTTTGAAGTCTGGTATCGCTATACCGCCTGATTCACACTTCCTGCTTAGCATTGTTTTTGCTATTCTGGGTCTTTTATTTTTCCATATGAATTTCATGATTGCTTTCTCTATTTCTACAAGAAATGCCGTTGGGATTTTGATTGGCATTGCATTAAACCTATAGAGAACTTTTGGTAATATCGCCATTTTGATGATGTTAGTTCTGCCTATCCATGAACAGGGTATATTTTTCCATCTTCTCAGATCTTCTTCTATTTCTCTCTTTAGGGTTCTGTAGTTTTCATTGTATAAGTCTTTCACCTCTTTTGTTAGGTTGATTCCCAAGTATTTTATTTTTTTTGAAGATATTGTGAATGGAGTGGTTTTCCTCATTTCCATTTCAGAGGATTTGTCGCTGATATACAGGAATGCCTTTGATTTATGCGTGTTGATTTTATATCCTGCCACTTTGCTGAATTCATTTATTAGCTCTAATAAATTTTTTTGTAGACCCTTTTGGGTGTGCTAGGTATAGAATGATGTCTTCTGCAAATACTGATAATTTAAGTTCTTCTTTTCCTATTTTGATGCCTTTAATTTCTTTCATCTGTCTAATTGCTCTGGCCAGTGTTTCGAGAACTATGTTGAACAGAAGTGGAGAGAGAGGGCATCCCTGTCTTGTTCCAGATTTTAGAGGGAATGCCTTCAGTTTTTCTCCATTCAGAATGATGCTAGCCTGAGGCTTAGCATAGATTGCTTTTACAATATTGAGGTATGTTCCTGTTATCCCTATTTTTTCTAGAGTTTTGAACATAAAGGGATGCTGTACTTTGTCGAATGCTTTGTCCACATCTATCGAGATGATCATATGGTTCTTATTTTTAAGTCTATTGATGTGGTGAATAACACTTATTGATTTCCGTATATTGAACCAGCCTTGCATCCCAGGGATGAATCCTACTTGATCATGGTGCACAATTTTTTTGATATGTTTTTGTATCCGATTCACCAGAATTTTATTGAGGATTTTTGCATCTAGGTTCATTAGAGATATTGGTCTGTAGTTTTCATTCTTTGAAGTGTCTTTGTCTGGTTTAGGTATCAGGGTGATGTTGGCCTCGTAGAATGAATTTGGAAGTTCTCCCTCTTTTTCTATTTCCTGAAGTAGCTTGAAAAGTATTGGTATTAGTTCCTCTTTAAAGGTTTTGTAAAACTCTGCTGTATACCCAGTCAGTCCTGGGCTTTTCTTAGTTGGTAGTCTTTTGATGGTTTCTTCTATTTCCTCAATTGATATTGGTCTGTTTAGGTTGTCTATGTCCTCCTGACTCAATCTGGGCAGATCATATGACTTAAGAAATTTATCGATGCCTTCACTATCTTCTAATTTATTGGAGTATAAGGATTCAAAATAATTTTTGATTATCTTCTGTATATCTGAGGTGTCTGTTGTGATATTGCCTTTTTCATCCCGTATGCTAGTAATTTGAGTTCTCTCTATTCTTCTATTCGCTAGCATGGCTAAGGGTCTGTCGATTTTGTTTATTTTTTTCAAAGAACCAACTTTTAGTTTTGTCAATTTTTTCAATTGTTTCTTTTGTTTGGATTTCATTAATTTCAGCTCTGATTTTAATTATTTCTTGCCTTCTACTTCTTTTGCTGTTGTTTTGCTCTTCTTTTCCTAGGAGTTTGAGATGAAGTATGAGATCATTTATTGGTTGTTTTTTTCTTTTTTTAAGGAATGAACTCCATGCAATGAATTTTCCTCTTAGAACTGCTTTCAATGTGTCCCATAGATTCCGATATGTTGTATCTGTGTTTTCATTTATCTCTAAGAATTTTTTAATTTCTTCCTTGATGTCTTCTATAACCCATTGATCATTCAGTAACCTATTGTTCATTCTCCAAGTGATGTATTCTTTTTCCTTCATTCTTTTATCATTGATTTCCAGTTCCATTCCATTATGATCAGATAGGATGCATGGTATTATCTCTACTCCTTTGTATTGTCTAAGAGTTTCCCTGTGACATAATATATGATCTATTTTTGAGAAGGATCCATGTGCAGCTGAGAAAAAATTGTAACTGCTTGATGTTGGGTGGTATATTCTATATATGTCAATTAAGTCTAGGTTATTAATTGTGTTATTGAGTTCTATAGTTTCCTTATTCAACTTTTGTTTGGAAGATCTGTCCAGTGGCGAGAGAGGTGTGTTGAAGTCTCCCATGATTATTGTATGGTGGTCTATTAGACTCTTGAAGTTGAGAAGAGTTTGTTTGATGAACATAGCTGCACCATTGTTTGGGGCATATATATTTATGATTGTTAAGTCTTGTTGGTGTATGGTTCCCTTAAGCAGTATGTAGTGTCCCTCTTTATCCCTTTTGATTAACTTTGGCTTGAAATCTATTTTATTTGATATGAGTATGGACACTCCTGCTTGTTTCCGAAGTCCATATGAGTGATATGATTTTTCCCAACCTTTCACCTTCAGCCTATGTATGTCTTTTCCTATCAAATGCGTCTCCTGTAGGCAGCATATTGTTGGGTCTTGTTTTGTGATCCATTCTACTAGCCTGTGTCTCTTGATTGGTGAGTTTAAGCCATTAACATTTAGGGTTATTATTGAGATATGGGTTGTTCTTCCAGCCATATTTGTTTATTTATGTTACTAAACATGGTTTGTTTTCCTCTTTGATTATTTTTCCCCCCTTTACTGTCCTACCTCCCACTGTTGGTTTTCATTGTTATTTTCCATTTCCTCTTCCTGTAATGTTTTGCCAAGGATGTTTTGAAGAGATGGTTTTCTAGCTGCAAATTCTTTTAACTTTTGTTTATCGTGGAAGGTTTTAATTTCATCTTCCATCCTGAAGCTTAATTTCGCTGGAAACACAATTCTTGGTTGGAACCCATTTTCTTTCAGTGTTTGAAATATGTTATTCCAGGATCTTCTAGCTTTCAGAGTCTGTGTTGAAAGATCAGCTGTTATCCTGATTGGCTTACCCCTAAATGTGATCTGCTTCCTTTCTCTTGTAGCTTTTAAAATTCTCTCCTTATTCTGTATGTTGGGCATCTTCATTATAATGTGTCTAGGTGTGGGTCTCCTATAATTTTGCACATTCAGCGTCCTGTAGGCTTCTAGGATTTGGGATTCTGTCTCATTCTTCAAGTCTGGGAAGTTTTCTCGTATTATTTCATTGAAAAGATTGCTCATTCCTTTGGTTTGAAACTCTGTCCCTTCCTGTATCCCAATGACTCTTAAG
Source organism: Marmota monax (assembly GCF_021218885.2). Classification (NCBI taxonomy): domain Eukaryota; kingdom Metazoa; phylum Chordata; class Mammalia; order Rodentia; family Sciuridae; genus Marmota; species Marmota monax. Next base: position 11,766 of record NW_026693887.1, on the reverse strand, counting down.
TTTGGTCTCTTTATGTTATCCCATATTTCTTGGATGTTCTGCTCATGGTTTCTTAACAGTCTTGCTGAGCTGTCTATGTTATTTTCAAGTTGAAATACTTTATCTTCATTGTCTGATGTTCTATCTTCTAAGTGTTCTACTCTGCTGGTAGTATTCTCAATTGAGTTTTTAAGTTGGTTTATTGCTTCCTGCATTTCTAGGATTTCTGTTTGTTTGTTTTTTATAACCTCTATCTCCCTGTATAATTGATCTTTTGCTTCTTGGATTTGTTTATGTAATTCATTGTTGAAGTGATCTTTCATTGTCTGATTTTGCTGTCTGATGTCTTCCTTGAGACTCCAGATCATCTGAAGCATGTATATCCTGAATTGTTTATCTGACATTCCATCTGCTGCAGCTATTACATCTTCTAACGTTGAGTTGACCTGCATTGCTTGTGGTCCTTTCTTTCCTTGTCTCTTCATACTGTTCGCGTTCCGTTCTACTTGGTGAAATTGTTGTGCTATTGAATTTTCCCCCTATATATTTATATTGGTCTTGTATAGTTGCAAAGTCTCCCTCGCAGGCACGGGTGGTGGCTCTGCCCCTCCTCCAATTGGGGCAATGTGCCTACCACACTGGCAGGCCACTGGGCCTGCTCTGCCGGTCGGTAGCAGGTCCGCCTACCTTGCAGGCGCGGGCGGCGGCTCTGTCTCTCTGTGGGCCGCTAGGCTTGTTCTGTCAGTGGTCGAAGTTCTGCCTACTTTGCAGGTGCAGGCAGAGGCACTGCCCCTCTGCAGGCCTCTGGGGCTGTTCTGCCAGTGGGTCGCAGGTCTGCGTACCTTGCAGGCGTTGGGGGCGGGGCGGCTCTACCCTTCTTCATGCCACTGGGCCTGTTCAGTCTGTCAGTTGCAGGTCTGGCCTGTTCTGATGGTGGTCACACTTCCGTCTACCTTGCAGGTGCGGTGGGAGGGGTCGGGTCTGCCTCTCAGCAGGCCGCTGCTCCTCTTCTGCCGGTGGGTTGCAGGCCCGCCTACCTTGCAGGAGTGATTGGAAGCTCTGTCCCCCCGCGGGAAACTGGGCCTTTTCTGTCAGTGGTCACAGTTCCACCTACCTGGCAGGCGTGGGGGGTGGGGGGTGACTCTGCCCCTCAGCAGGCCACTGGGCCTGCTCTGTGGGTGGTCAGAATTCCCTCTACCTTGCCGGCACAGGGGGAGGGGGCGGCTCTGCCTCTCAGCAGGCCGCTGCTCCTCTTCTTCTGGTGGGTTGCAGGCCCGCCTACCTTGCAGGAGTGATTGGAAGCTCTGTCCCGCCACGGGCCACTGGGCCTTTTCTGTTGGTGGTCACAGTTCCGCCTACCTGGCAGGCACGGGGGGTGGGGGGCGGCTCTGCCCCTCAGCAGGCCGCTGGGCCTGCTCTGTGGGTGGTCACAGTTCCCTCTACCTTGCCGGCGCAGGGGGAGGGGGCAGCTCTCGGTTTTTAACTGTTTAGGAACGCCCACAGTGGCAAAATTTTGTAAGCAATGAGCTATAACATCTTTAGTTTTTTCTCCGGCATGAAGGGAGCCCATCCAAAATCCAGAAGATGTATCGACTGTAATGTGCAAATATTTTAATTTTCCAAATTCTGGCAATTGTGTGATGTCCATCTGCCAAATATGGTTAGGTATCAGTCCTCTAGGATTGACTCCAAGATTAACTTGTGGTAAAAATGTCACACAATTTTGACATTGTTTTATTATATGTCTGGCTTGTTCCTTAGTTATTTTAAAATGCTTTTGTAAAGTATTAGCATTAACATGAAACCTTTTATGAAAATTTGTAGCTTCTTCAAATGTAGAGAAAATATGTATGTCATGTGTAGTTTTATCTGCTAAATCATTGCCTAAACTAAGGGCTCCAGGCAATCCTGTATGTGCCCTAATATGTCCTATGAAGAATGGATCTTTTCTGTCCCAGATTAGACTTTGAATAGTGGAAAACAAAGAGAAAACAGTAGAGGAAGAGGAAATCCTACCAGCATCTTAAAGAGATACTATAGCATTAACTACATACTGACTATCAGAAAATAAATTAAATACAGAATCTTTAAACATCAAAAAAGCTTGTAAAACTGCATTAAGCTCTACCTTTTGAGCTGATTGTTTGGGTACTAAAAATGTAAAAGTTCGATCTGGGGTAACTACTGCTGCTGTACCATTATTAGACCCATCAGTGAATATATTTGGAGCATTCATGATAGGTGTTTTTCTTGTCATTTTTCCCCAAGGGCAAATTATGGGACATGCTAAAACGTCAATGATTTGTAATTAATAATATTATTAGTGAATATCCTTTAGACAATGTTGTTACTGTGTTTACTGATGGATCAAAAACTAAAAGTGCTTATTGGACAGAGAACCAATATTGGGTTCAAATAACAAACTATCAATCTGTCCAACAAAATGAATTATTTGCAGTCATTCAAGTTTTAAATGATTTTGTTAATCAAGACATTAACATTCTTACTGACTCTGCATACACGATGGGAGTAGTTAAAAATATATTTACTGCAGTAGCCTATTCTAATAAACCTGCTCTATAAAATCTTTTTCCTACTTTACAAAAACTTTTACAAGCTCGTAATGCTCGCATATTTATAGATCATATTAGATCACACTCTAAATTACCAGGATTTTTGACATATGGTAATGCTCAGGTAGACAAATTAGTGATGTTCAAAACTCCTCAAGAAGAACATAATCTGTTTCATTCTAATGCCGGACATTTACACATTAAATATAAGATTCCATATAAACAAGCAAAACAAATTATTAAAAATTGCCCAGTTTGTCGACCTTTACATCTTAGGATTGTACCTTCCGGAGTAAATCCTAGAGGGATTCAACCTAATGAATTATGGCAAATGGATGTTACACATGTTCCCTTGTTTGGACGTTATTCTTGTGTTCATGTTACTATTGACATATACTCTAAATTTTTGTGGGCTACCTCTCAAATTGGAGAAACCACCCTCCATGTTATTCAACACTTAGAGGAAATATTTATTATTATGGGAATTCCCACTATGATTAAAACTGATAATGGTCCGGCTTATACTAGTAAAAATTTTAAAGATTTTTGCAAATTATATGATATTGTTCATCTAACCGGAATAGAATATAATCCACAAGGACAAGCTTTAGTAGAACATGTTCGTGCTCCACTTAAAACACAAATTAAAAAAAATTAAAAAGGAGGAAAATGACAGATTTAAATATGCACTTGTTTAGACCTTTACAAAATCAACCTAAAACATTGTTACATCAAGCCTTATTTATTTTAAATTTTCTTAATCTTCCACAAGGAGAAATATTGACAAGAGCAGAACGACATTTTGAGCAAAAAACCTTAGAAACAGTTCATGAACCAATTTGGATAAAAATTGCCGCAGATGCTGAATGGCAGCCAGGGATTTTACTTTATAGAGGAAAGGGCTATGCTTATGTTTCAACAGAAAATGGACACTGGCAGTGGCTCCCAGGGCTGTGGATCCAGACCCATCACAATCAGAACGGCACCAAGGGGGGCACCCTATACATTACCCCAGCCGAGGAATCAAGATCCTGAGCTTGATGTTCCAGTGGCAGCAATGGCGCATCTTCATCTTGGGGCCCGACATCGTCGACATCGTAATTTCTCTCCCTTACCTACGTGGGGTCAAATTAAAAAGCTGAGTGGGGAAGGGCAAAAGGTGCTGCAACGAACAGGGAAGAGTTGCACCCCAGAAAATTCATTTCTGGCCATGTGTGCATTATTGACAGTGTCTTCTGCTTCTGAGGTACAAAATAATAATACTCACTATTGGGCCTATATTCCCAATCCACCTTTGCTGGAACCTGTTACTTGGGGTGACATGGATATTACCTTATATACTTCTCCTGCTCTTTTATCTCCCCCTTGGAACAATTTAACATATATGAATATTTATGATGGAACACCATTTAATTTCACTTATAAGAATAATAACAGTAAACCTATATGCTTGGGCGTTCCTCCTTGCTTACAATTAGATTGGCAACATTGGATACTAGTTGGAAATTGGAGTAATGGTTCTCCAACCCGTTTACAACGGTTGTCTGCATGGTCCGTCAATATGACCTGGGATAATATAACTGAACAAAAATACCCAATGTTCCCCGAGTGCCCAGATTTTACTTATCAGGACTTGAGATACTCCCCTTTCATATGGCAGGAATGTTTAGGCAAATTTGGGAAGATATTTCAGAATATTATTATGTGGGGTCCTTACAGGATGTTCTTAAAAAATTGTTCAGAATGGAATATTACTGCTTGTGATTTATCTTCTACATACAGAATCCCGCCGAAAGAGAGATGGAATGAAACCATTCGGAATGACAAATTGATGGCCTGGGGTGATGGTGGAATTGCTGATCCATGCTTGGCTTCAGTGCAGTACCCTCATCATTTACAAACACATTTATGGAAAATTGCTGCTGCAACTAAACCTGTAATTTTGTCTAATGGCTCTTTCTCTGGGACTAGTCAATTTGCTGCTTCTTATAATTTTACTGTATTTAAAGAATATAATATAACCACATGTGTGCCCATGCCATACCTGTTCTTAATTGGAAATGTTACTTTTGATGAGGGAATTTTATACTTTAACTGTAAATTGTATACCTGTATTAATACATCTGTTTCTATTCCTTCTGGTTATTCCATTGTGCTGTTACAACAGCACTCTCACATTTGGCTTCCTGTAAATTTACAAAGAACATGGTCCCAAGATCCTGTAAATACTTTGGTTCTGGAATTTTTTAGACGATTGTTAAAACGTACTAAATGGTTTGTGGGAGTTGTTGTTGCTATAATTCTAAGTCTTATTGCAGTGATTACAGTTGCTACAGTTTCAGGGATAGCTTTACATACTTCTTTACAAACAAAACATTTTGTTGAGGAATGGCATACAGATTTGCATGAGTTATGGCTATCCCAGGCTCAAATTGATTCTAGACTTCAGACTCAAATAGATATTTTAAAACAGACAGTTAGGTTAAAAAAGATTAGTTAGGAAAAAAGATACTCACCTTAGAACAGGAAATTAGATTAAAATGTGACTGGAATTCAACTTCTTTCTGTATAACTAATGTACGATATAATCAAAGCTTACACGAATGGAGTACAATACAAAATTATCTTGATGGTAATGAAACAGCTCAATTAATGATTTATTCTTTTTTTCAGTTTTTTTTTATTTTAAATTTTTTATTGTGGGTTGTTCAAAATATTACAAATTTCTTGACATATCATATTCCACACTTTGATTCAAGTGGGTTATGAACTCCCACCTTCACCCCATACACAGATTGCAGAATCACATCAGTTACACATCCATTGATTTACATATTGCCATACTAGTGTCTGTTGTGCTCCACTGCAAAAAGATATATTTGAAATTTTTGTAAAAGGATTTCAACATGATGATGCTGCACAAATAGCTGAATTGTTTTTAAAACAGTTAGAGGGATTAGATCCCAAAGGAATTGCTCAAAGTCTTATCCATACGGCTGGAGGAGTGGGAATAGTGTTATGCTTAGTTATTATCCTGTTTGTAATTATATATTGCATGTGCATAAGACCATCTCAAAATGCTATATTAACTTTGTGGAAAACTGTTTTAGAAAAACAAAAGAAAAAGGAAGGAATTGTTGGGGTTTGAGTGTGCAGAGTTTAGCTCCCTCAGGCCTGACATTTTGCAATAACTGTGGTTGTGATTTAGGTTAGCTGAGGCAAACCTCAGTTAGGAGGAGGAAAAGTTCTCTTCCCCTTATCGCAAGTCACAAGTTCTGCATGGTTTGGCCAAGAGGAAGAAGCTTCATGCATACTTATCCTGGGAACAGTACATTCTAAAGAAACAAATGCATCCTCAGGGGAATAGATAATGTCTACAAAGAACTTTAAGAGGGTACTTATCAAATAAACAGGAACAATCTGAATTTTGCTCTGTGTATCCGCTGAGGCATGGTATTTGGGCAATGTGGGTAACGTGATATTGAAGAATTGCTTGCTTTGTTAGAAGAAGTAGATAAAAGGAACTTGCAAATAAACCTCAGCATGCAGTTGTAATTGCTGCCTTTGCTCTGCATCCCCTGTGTCCTGGTTATTTCGTGACCCTTACCCAGGGACCCAAACACTCTAGACGTTCACAGTTAGCCTAAGGATTAGGGATAGGTCTAGGGTTACCTTAGGTTTAGGATTTTGCTTAGGGTAAGGGATTGGTTTATAGCTAGGGTTAAGGCTATGGTTATGGTTAGAGTTAAGGTTAAATCTAGGTTTAAGGCTCATATTAGGCCTAGGTTTTTTGTGTTAAGGTTACAGATAGGTTTAGGGCAATGGGGTAATGTAAGAACTAGGGTTACCATTAGGGTTAGTTTTAGTGTTATGGTAGGATTAGGTTTAGTTTTAGGGTTAGGTTTAAGGTTAGGGTGATATTTATAGCTAGAGTTCTTGTTTGAATAGGAGTCATGTTAGACTTAGTTTTATGGTTAGAGTTAGGACTCGAATTAGGGAGAGGATTACTGTTAGGGCTCAGTTTAAGGTGAGGGCAGTGTTGAGGGCTAGGGTGACTGTTAGAATATCAGTCAGGGTCAGGGTTCCTTTTAAGGTTAAGGTTAGGACTCGAATTAGGGCTAGGGTTTGTTCTAGTTGCAGTGTTAGGGTTTGGATTAAGTTAAGGTTTAGGGTTAGGTCTAATGCTCAGTTTTGTTTTAGTCCTAGGGTTAGGGTTAGGGCTAGAGTTAGTGTTAGGTTTAGGCTTAGGTTTAGGGTTAAATTTGCAATTAGGGTTAGATCTAGGGTTAGGGCTAGAACTAAGGATAGGACAAGGGTTATGTCTAGGGTTAGGGTTATGGTAAGGGATAGGGTTAGAAATAGGGATAGGGCTAGGGCGAGAGTTAGTCTTAGGGCTAGGGTTAGGGTTAGGGTTAGAGATAGGGATAAATTTGAGCTAAGATTAGAGCTACATTTAGTGTTTAGTTTAAGCCTAGGGTTAGGGTTAGGGTTAAGTTTAGAGTTTAGAGTTAGAGTTCAGAGCTTAGGTTTAGAGTTAGGGTTAAGTTTAGGGTAAGGAATGCCTTTATAGCTACGTTTAGATTAGGGTGAGTGTTAGAATTAGGGTTAGGGCTGTGGTTAGGGTTAGGGTTATGATTAAGGCTAGGTTTATGGCTAGGATGAGGGCTAGAGTTTTATTTTTTTAGGGTTAGGGTTAGGCTTAGTGCTACGGCTAATTTCGGGTACAGAATTATGGTTAAAAAAGTTTTAGGCTTAGGGTTAGGGGTACTTCTAGTGTATGGGTTAGGATTAGGGTTATCATCAGGTTTAGAGCTAGGAGTATTATTAGGGTCAAGTTCTTAGTTAGGGTTTGGGACAGGTTAAGGTTTAAAGTTAGGGCTCAAATTAGCATTAGGGTTAGGGTTATGGTTATGGTAATGGATAGAGTTAGCGATCAGTTTAGGGCCAGGGTTATGGTTATGATTAGGACTAGTGTAGGGTTAGGGTTAGTGTTAAAGCTAGGGTTAGGGCTCAGATTAGGGCTAGGTTTTGGATTAAGTTAGTGCTAGGGTTAGGGTTAGGGCTAATGTAAGTACTAGGGTTATGATTATGGCTAATTTTATTGTTTTAGGGCTAGGTTTAGTGTTAGGTTTAGGTTTAGGGTTAGGGTAATGTTTAGACCTAGGGTTAGTGTTAGGTCAGAGTAAGGGTCAAAGTTAGTTTTAGGGTTTGTCTTAAAACTCGAATTAGGGCTGAGGTTAGGCCTAGATGTAGGGTTACAGCTTGGTTTAGGTAAGGGTTAGGGTTAGAGCTGTTGAGATCCACAGCCTGAGGGGCCCCAGCAAACTTCCAGCTGCCAGCAAACTTCCAGCTGCCGGCTGATGATTGGCTCACAGCGGCCCCAGCAACATCTAGCTGATTGGCTCCTCGGCCCCAGCAACATCTAGCTGATTGGCTCCTCGGCCCCAGCAACATCTAGCTGATTGGCTCCTCGGCCCCAGCAACATCTAGCTGATTGGCTCCTCTGCGGTGATGCTCATTGGACTGTTTCCCTGCCCTTTCAGACCACGGAGCTGCTCATTGGGGGACTTTTTTGGCTCCGCCCACGTGACCCAGCCAATCGGCCTCAAGAGCAGGAGGATTGTGGGAGGTGGTGAGAAGCTTGTGTGGGAGAGAGAGGCTTGTGGAAAGCCGGTGGTGGCAGTTGAGGCTCTGAGGGTTTTTCCTGAGAGACTATTTTGTTTGTCGTGAGTGGTTCTAAAAATAAAGTTAGTTTCTTTTGACAAGTGGCTCCTGATTGTGCCCAGCCAGACTGCGGCATTTGGTGGCTCGCACGGGGAGCGACTGAGGGTAAGTGAAACTGCTCGCCCCTGAGGGCAGGGCGAGAGGATGGGTAGCCATTTTAAGATTCTTCTTTTGTTATTTTGTTTCACTTTTGTTTTAAGTTGCCTGTCCCTGGAGATGAGTGAGACGGAAGAAAAACCGCTCACATCTGAGGAAAAACTATTTACATCTGAGGAACAGATAGGGAGAAAGGACGGATGCCCATGTCAGGAGGATAGAAAGGCTATAATGACTTTTTGTTGTTCCCTTTTTATTTCATTCTGTCTCGGTTTTGTTTGGCGTCATCTTGTTGGGTTGTATTATAGTAGAAATACGGGATCAGAAATTAGTAAAAAACAAACTGAAAGAGTGTTAAGTAAATTGTTAGAGGAAGGAGGCATCCCAGTAAAATCAAGAGCAGTCAGGGTATACGTTGATACAATACAAAAATGTAGCCCATGGCTTTTTAAGGAGGAGTTGTTAAATATATCACAATGGAACCATCATGGTGAAGATTTAAAAAGAATAGAAAAGAAAAGCCCAGGGACTCTGCCAGTTGGCACATTGCCATTGTGGACGTTCATATCTTGTTTGCTTAGTCCAAAGCCTTCAGTTCAGACAATGGTAGAGGAAGGAGAAGACATAATGATTCAAGTAAAAGAGAAGGTCTCTCAAGTTAGTCAGACAGAGAAAGAAAGTGTAAAACAGAAAAAGCCATCAGGGGGAAAGGTACAACAGGAGACTGCTACTAACACCTTTCTATCACCAGAGGGCGAAAGTGTCCAACCAACAGCGCCACCTCCATATGCTGGGAGGCCCCCAACCCCCACAGTTGATAGTTGGGATCCTGAGACAAGATCTCAAATATTAACATGCCCTGTATTTGAGGCAGGAGGGCAGCGATTTTACCAAGTTTTAAATTTCAAAACAGTGAAGCAGCTAAAAGAGGCTGTAACAACCTATGGTCCTCAAGCACCCTTCACTGTAAGCTTGGTCGAATCCATTAACAACTTGAACATGACGCCAGCAGATTGGGCTAATATGTGTAAAGCTGTGCTAAATGGAGGACAATACCTGTTATGGAAGGTTGCCAATGAGGAATTTTGCAAGGAGACGGCTAGGCGAAATGCAGCAGCTGGTTATCCTCAGAGAAATCTAGATATGTTGTTAGGAAAGGGACCTTATGAGGATCAGCAGCAACAAATTGCATATGATCCTGGCGTATACGCACAAATTGCTGCAGATGCAATTAAGGCATGGAAGACTTTACAAGGACATGGAGGTTTACAAGGTCAATTATCTAAGGTAATACAAGGAGCTAATGAACCTTATGCTGAATTTGTAGATAGGCTTATTCAAACAGCTACCAGAGTTTTTGGGAATACAGAACAAGCAATGCCATTACTAAAACACCTGGCTTATGAGCAAGCAAATCGTTGGTGCAGAGATATCATTAGACCATGGAAACATGAAGATTTAAACACATATATTAAATTATGTAGAGACATTAATGAACAAGAGCAAGTCGTGGCAGCTGCAGTAAAACAGGCTTTAGATGCCAGAGACATTAATGAACAAGGGCAAATTGTGGCAGCTGCAGTAAAACAGGCTTTAGATGCCAGGCCAAGAACATGCTACAATTGTGAACAAACAGGACATTTTAAAAGGAATTGCCCCATTGGAGGAGGGTTTAACAAAACTAGGTATCAAAGGAGTAGAATACCAGGTATTTGCCCACGATGCCGTAGAGGGAGACATTGGGCTAATGAATGCCATTCTCAAACCACCATAGAGGGTACTCCATTATCAAAAAACGAACAAGGACCAGGTGTTTATCCACAATATCGTGGAGAAAGGCATCGGGCTCCATTGCCAAAAAACGGACAGGGGGGCCCAATGCTCCGGGGCCCAAAACCACAAATATACGGAGCACTGGAGGAACCCAGCAACCCCATCAGGGTAGTGCCCAGGACACATTGTCCATCAGATCCCTCATCAGACAAACCAGAGGGAGCGCAGGGTTGGACATCTGCGCCTCCGCCAGAGCAGTACTAACTCCAGAGATGGGAGTTCAAATCATTCCCACAGGGGTGAAAGGACCTCTTCCCAAAGGAACAGTAGGCTTATTATTGGGACGCAGCTCTTCTACTCTAAAAGGACTTATGATAAGTCCTGGGGTAATTGATCCCGATTATGAAGGTGAAATAAAAATTATAGCCAGTTCTCCAAAGGGTATATCAGTAATTTCACCAGGAGATAGAATAGCACAGTTACTAATAATACCCAGCCTACATGATAAATTTTCCAGTCGTACTGTAGAAAGAGGTTCCAAGGGATTAGGCTCCACAGGTGTAGATTGGGCTATGCTTTCTTTAAATTTAGATTCTCGCCCCATGCTAAAACTAAATATTCAAGGACATGAATTTAATGGGCTACTGGATACAGGTGCAGACCTTAGCATCATCTCTCGTCAAGAATGGCCAAAACATTGGCCATTACAACAAGCCACTCAAACGCTTCGAGGCCTAGGAGTGGCAACTAATCCCCATAGAAGTGCAATGGTATTAGATTGGAAGGATCCTGAAGGATGTGAAGGAACTATACAGCCATATGTATTGGATCATCTTCCCGTAAATTTATGGGGACGAGATGTCCTAGATCAATTAGGTTTGACATTAACAAATAACATCAACCAAAATGCACCCACTATTATGACTAGACAAGGTTTTAGGAAAGGAAAAAGATTAGAAAAACAAGAACAAGGTATAGCAGCACCAATACAAATAGATCAAGGGAGAGACAGACATGGGTTGGATTTTCAGAAAGGGCCACTGAGACAATAAAAATTACTTGGAAATCAGAAAGACCAGTATGGGTTCCTCAGTGGCCCCTGACTAAAGAAAAGATACAAGCAGCCCATGACCTGGTCAAACAACAATTAGCAGAAGGACATATACAACCTTCTGTATCTCCCCATAATACTCCCATTTTTGTCATCAAAAAGAAATCTGGTAAATGGAGATTATTGCAAGATTTAAGAGCCATTAATAATGAGATGGTTATTATGGGACCTGCTCAATCAGGGATTCCTCAGTTGTCTGCTTTGCCAAAAACCTGGTATGTTTTAGTTATAGATATTAAAGATTGTTTTTTTTCAATTCCAATTCATCCTGAGGATAGTCCACGTTTTGCATTTACTATCCCTGCACTGAATCATGAAGGTCCTGATCAGAGATATGAATGGAAAGTACTCCCTCAAGGGATGGCTAACAGCCCAACTATGTGTCAAATTTATGTTAACAAAGTAATCCAGCCACTTAGAAATCAAAATCCTGAACTACAAATATTTCACTATATGGATGATGTATTATTAGCACACAAAGATAAAAACACATTGCTAGAATGTTATGCC
>NW_026693886.1:0-13602 GCF_021218885.2 Marmota monax | reverse complement strand
TCATCTCGATAGATGCGGAAAAAGCATTTGACAAAGTACAGCATCCCTTTATGTTCAAAACTCTAGAGAAACTAGGGATAACAGGAACATACCTCAATATTGTAAAAGCAATCTATGCTAAGCCTCAGGCTAGCATCATTCTGAATGGAGAAAAATTGAAGGCATTCCCTCTAAAATCTGGAACAAGACAGGGATGCCCTCTCTCTCCACTTCTGTTCAACATAGTTCTCGAAACACTGGCCAGAGCAATTAGACAGACAAAAGAAATTAAAGGCATCAAAATAGGAAAAGAAGAACTTAAATTATCACTATTTGCAGATGACATGATTCTATACCTAGCAGACCCAAAAGGTTCTACAAAGAAACTATTAGAGCTAATAAATGAATTCAGCAAAGTGGCAGGATATAAAATCAACACGCATAAATCAAAGGCATTCCTGTATATCAGCGACAAATCCTCTGAAATGGAAATGAGGACAACCACTCCATTCACAATATCTTCAAAAAAAATAAAATACTTGGGAATCAACCTAACAAAAGAGGTGAAAGACTTATACAATGAAAACTACAGAACCCTAAAGAGAGAAATAGAAGAAGATCTTAGAAGATGGAAAAATATACCCTGTTCATGGATAGGCAGAACTAACATCATCAAAATGGCGATATTACCAAAAGTTCTCTACAGGTTTAATGCAATGCCAATCAAAATCCCAACGGCATTTCTTGTAGAAATGGAGAAAGCAATCATGAAATTCATATGGAAAAACAAAAGACCCAGAATAGCAAAAACAATGCTAAGCAGGAAGGGTGAATCAGGCGGTATAGCGATACCAGACTTCAAACTATACTACAGAGCAATAGTAACAAAAACAGCATGGTACTGGTACCAAAACAGGCGGGTGGACCAATGGTACAGAATAGAGGACACAGAAACCAATCCACAAAACTACAACTACCTTATATTTGATAAAGGGGCTAAAAGCATGCAATTGAGGAAGGATAGCATCTTCAACAAATGGTGCTGGGAAAACTGGAAATCCATATGCAACAAAATGAAACTGAATCCCTTTCTCTCGCCATGCACAAAAGTTAATTCAAAATGGATCAAGGAGCTTGATATCAAATCAGAGACACGCCGTCTGATAGAAGAAAAAGTTGGCTACGATCTACAGTCGGTGGGGTCGGGCTCCAAATTCCTCAATAGGACACCCATAGCACAAAAGTTAATAACTAGAATCAACAAATGGGACTTACTCAAACTAAAAAGTTTTTTCTCAGCAAAAGATACAATAAGAGAGGTAAATAGAGAGCCTACATCCTGGGAACAAATCTTTACTCCTCACACTTCAGATAGAGCCCTAATATCCAGAGTATACAAAGAACTCAAAAAATTAGACAATAAGAGAACAAACAACCCAATCAACAAATGGGCCAAGGACCTGAACAGACACTTCTCAGAGGAGGACATACAATCAATCAACAAGTACATGAAAAAATGCTCACCATCTCTAGCAGTCAGAGAAATGCAAATCAAAACCACCCTAAGATACCATCTCACTCCAGTTAGATTGGCAGCCATTATGAAGTCAAACAACAACAAGTGCTGGCGAGGATGTGGGGAAAAGGGTACACTTGTACATTGCTGGTGGGACTGCAAATTGGTGCAGCCAATTTGGAAAGCAGTATGGAGATTTCTTGGAAAGCTGGGAATGGAGCCACCATTTGACCCAGCTATTCCCCTTCTTGGTCTATTCCCTAAAGACCTAAAAAGAGCATGCTACAGGGACACTGCTACATCGATGTTCATAGCAGCACAATTCACAATAGCTAGACTGTGGAACCAACCTAGATGCCCTTCAATGGATGAATGGATAAAAAAAATGTGGCATTTATACACAATGGAGTATTATTCTGCATTAAAAAATGACAAAATCATAGAATTTACAGGGAAATGGATGGCATTAGAGCAGATTATGCTAAGTGAAGCTAGCCAATCCCTAAAAAACAAATGCCAAATGTCTTCTTTGATATAAGGAGAGTAACTAAGAACAGAGTAGGGTCGAAGAGCATGAGAAGAAGATTAACATTAAACAAGGATGAGAGGTGGGAGGGAAAGGGAGAGAGAAGGGAAAATGCATGGAAATGGAAGGAGACCCTCAGAGTTATACAAAAGTACATACAAGAGGAAGTGAGGGGAAGGGGAAAAATAATATAAGGGGGACAAACGAATGTCAGTAGAGGGAGCAGAGAGAGAAGAGGGGAGGGGAGGGGAGGGGAGGGGAGGGGAGGGGAGGGGGGGATAGTAGAGGATAGGAAAGGCAGCAGAATACAACAGACACTAGTATGGCAATATGTAAATCAATGGATGTGTAACTGATGTGATTCTGCAATCTGTATATGGGGTAAAAATGGGAGCTCATAACCCACTTGAATCAAATTGTGAAATATGATATATCAAGAACTATGTAATGTTTTGAACAGCCAACAATAAAAAATTAAAAAAAAAAAAAAAAAGAAATGATCATAAGAAATGATCATAAGATCATGATCCTATCATTCACTGCTCTATTAACTGCTGCCAGGGAGAAGCCAAAGGATTGTTAAAATCTATTACATTGCACTTAAAGCAATGTGGAGGAAGAACCAAGCCCAAATCAGGGCACCCCAGCGGGCATGGTTCCCTGGTTTCTGCAGGAAGGACGGCTTCTAGGCCAGACCTGGGAAGAGACGTGCTCATAAAATATGGAGCTCAGGAGATGCTCAAAAAATACTGAGAAGTACAGTCTCACACCAAGTGCTGAGACACAGGAATCTGGGGCTGGTGATTTAACACATTTGGCGGAAAGGCTTCCCTCTCTCCCCCATCTGCAGGGGAAGAGGACGGCTCTGCTTAATGAGGCTGCAGACAGCATTCAACCGCTCTGACCTGTTCCATGTCACTGTAAAGCAAATGGCAAAATGTTAAAAGAGTTTCCTCAATTTCAGGGATACATCTACTTGGATTGTCTAGAAATTCTCTTGGGGATGCTGACTTTAAGGAATATTTCTTTTCTCAAGGGGAAGGGAAAACAGAAGGTGAGCGCTAATAAATCTACTGGAGACTTAACGCCACTGCAGTCTAATGAAGAGATGAAACCATTCAAGGGAAGCTTTCAATGGCAATGTGTGTAGCACCAGCTTCTGCGTGGAAAACAGCTAAATGAGCCACGATAATTTAAAGGGTCTACTTATTACATGAGAGGAAACTTTCTTATAAGAATTTTGACGCTGTGAAAAACCCGCACAAGGTCAACCCAGAATCGGATGTCAGTATTAACACTGTCATCTTTTTATATGAACTTGAGGCCTCTTGCAGTGCCATTATAAGCATTACTTTATACTACCATGATAGTAATTACTCCCATGTGGGCACGCCAGCCCTGAAATATAGCTCGGCTACGTGTATAAGTGAGCCAGGGTTGGAATCGGTTCTATCAACCAGGTTCCCAAACCCCAACCCAATACTTTTATTATCCTCCCCCTCGTTAAGGTCAAGTTTTCTTAAGAAGGAAATCCATTTCCTTAAGAAATCTTCCTAGTTTGTGAAGAGCATGAGCTTTGGAAACAGACAAATCTAAGTTCCGGACCTTACTTTTCCACATATTCATTGTGTAAGTTTGGACAAGGAACCTTTTTGTCTCTGAGCCTCAGTTCAATCATCTATAAAATGGGTCACTGTACAATGAAGCCACAGCAGCCATTATTGTTATCCACTAATTTTTGGTTTTCCTCCCCTCTCCCCAGCACATTGAAGACAGTGCTTCTCAGACACCTGCCGTGGGGTATACGTCTAGTTCTGATCAATGAAGCAGAAGCAGGTGCAAAGTGTGTTCCCTCCAGTTCTGGACAATAAACTGCCCCTGCGTGAAGCTCCATCCTCTATCTTAGCAGCCTCGGATTGAGATGGAAGAGTCATCCTGAGGCCAGAGAAGCTTGTAGCTCCTCAAGTCACTTTGCCCTGACTACAGTGGACTTTGCTCTGCCGGGTGAAGCCACCCAAACACCGGGGTGACCATAGCAACACAGTATCAGCCAGCATATGGTGACCAGCATGTTACTCACATGATGTGGAAAAGATTAAATGAAAGTGTGAAAAAAAGTTCTTTTTTTGGAGGGGTGGGTGGGGACCAGGGATTGAACTCAGTCAGGGGCACTCAATCACTGAGCCACATCCCCAGCCCTTTTTGTATTCTGATTTAGTACTTTGTACTAACACCAGTTAATGGATGTCAGTCCCTGTTATTTTTATTATTTTACTGTGGCTAAATCTGGGAACTAAGGTCACAGTCTTAAAATGCTCAGTGTACAGCCCATCCATTCCCTCCACAAGTGTTTACTGAGTCTCTATAATATGCAAGGCACAGTGCTGAGAGCTAAATACATAAGGATGAACAAGAGATCATGTTAGCTCATAGGGCACTGAGACCTAAGTGGTCTTTGAAAATTGTCTAGATACCGCTTTCTGAGAGGGTTCGGGTACAATTCTTCATAAACATGCAGGAATATGTTCTAGTGACTTGGGAAGGAATAAAATCCTTCCTGGCAAGGACTTGAGGTATTTATTATAGTATGCATCTTAGACACTCCTGAGGTCTAACTCTGCCCATGCACAGGACTCACTAAATCATCCTACCCACTGACGAGAGAGCTTCCCATGTTCCATGCACCCACCACCCACTGACGAGAGCTTCCCATGTTCCATGCATCCGGGTGGAAATAATCAAGAATCACAAGGTCTTTAACTTCCAGCAGTGATATTTAGTGAACAGATGGCTTCTCAGCATTAACATCTCACCTCTCATCCTATAGCCCCTGCCAGCTATGGCGAAGTGTAATAGGGAACATTAACATATCTAGCTTACTTTATGAAATATTTACGCATACAGACATTTATGTATAATACAGGTGGATGGAAAATGTCTTTAAAGAAATTTAAAGCATATGATCCCACACATGTCAATCTCCCAAATTTTTAATCTTATTGTTTTCTCCTTGATTCCTGGAACTATACTTTTCCAAAGCAGGAAATTCTCCCAAGACTCCTTGGAGTTCAGTTAATAGAATGTTCTTGACTGAACATCAAACTGGGTCCAGACACAACGTGATCGCTCTGAGTCCCTTACACTGCCATATTTTCATTTACTTGGGGAAAATGATTACATCTGGAAAATGTACATACTTGAACTCAAAATTCAAAATCAGTATCCCACTGCATCATAAAAACAATATCAGTTCTAAGCAGATTCCCACAGAACTTAACAGCGAGACACTGTAGCATTTCTCAGTAGTTGATCTGTCACCTTCAAATCCAATTTAAATTTCCAACAACTTTGCCTTAGAAGTTTTCCCATGAAATTTGGTCTTTGCCTGACTTGCCTGCTGTAAATTCTATTAACCAAACTCTGCAAGGCCTTTCACTCCTCTTGAATAATTCTATACTTAGGGGAAAAAAAAGATCCTGAAACATCTAGCAAACACCTTCTATATTTCAGCAAGTAAACCTATGAGCTCAAGGTTTAAACTTTGGTTATTTTTTTCTCTCTCTCAGATTATCCAAAAGACCAGATTTGATACCTGAGCAATCATATTTTCCAAAGCACAGACAACCTCACAAAATGCATTAGAGTTTGGACCCACTCTGTAAGGCCCAGGCTGTTGGAACACAGAGCAGAATTACTTTCTGGCTCATCTCTCTCGTGTCCCCAAAATGTGGAATCTACCTGTGTCATCGGTAATGGAGGCCTATGAACCTTCTCTCTTTTTCAACCCTTGCAGAAGTCTTCAAGCTCCTTCAAGATTCCAGAAGCCTCTCCACTTCACATTCCCATACCCTACAGACTCCCATTCTGAGAGTCTGGGCTTCCTCCCTTGAAAACAGGATGCTAGTCAGATAATAAACCAGATTAGGTTGAGAAATGCCTCAATCTAGTTAAGAAAATGTCTAGGAACAATCCTGGTCTGTTCTTGGAGCATCATGTAGATGTGGGAGGAGGCTACTTTTGGAGTCCTTCAAATAATTCTGCCTGGATGACTGCTGACCACACTGGCCCTGCAGCATGTGACAGGTCATCAAAGTGAGATGTTGATAGGAGTGGACATGAGCCTCCAAATGATCTACATTTTTCGTGTACAACACACACTTGTGGCTCTTTTTTTTTTAAACATGAAAACATATTTTGAAATATTAGGGAGAAAACAAATGTAGAAAGAAACACAACCTGCAGGTATTCACTTACATCCTCACATAACATTGCCTTAAATGCATTCAACAAACAAAAGCTTCCTAGAGAATGTGCAGAAAGGGAAGAAAAGCCATGTTTCCTAACTAACCTGGGACCTGCAAAGGCCCTTGCACCTGTGCCAGAGCTTTAGGGCACAGTGCTCTCACCAACCTTTTCTGAAAAGGGCCAGAGGATTAAATACTCTAGGCACTGTGGGCTGCGTAAGGTTTCCATCGCATCTTTTTCATCTATTTATTTAGATGAAACGTAAACTGTAAAAACCATTCTTAGCTTGAAGGACATTTGACGGCCACCTCGGTCCTGCGTGTTGTAATCTGCACAGCTCTGCATGCCACATCCTGCTTCCCCCAAAAGCAATGCATGCCAGTCATCCAACCAAATAAAAAGTATTAAAATACAGAAAACCGAAAAGCTTCTGCTCAAAAGGAAAGTGCCTTAAAAGACAGGCAGTAAAATCAAGTTCAATGCTGCCTAAATCATTTTACTGGACTTACAGAATTCCAATAGAAATCCCAATGATGTTTGTATCTCTTTTTATTTATTTATTTGTTTGTTTGTTTGTTTATTTTTGGTTTTGTTTTAGGGCAGGAGAAGGAGGCTAGGGGAGATAGGGGATAAAGAATTTGGCAAAGGAGATAGCGACGCAGGGATACAGCGCTGCAGTTTCTGCCAGCCGCGCAAGCACCGTACTCAGGGCTGAATTCTGGGTTCGAGACGGGGGAAGGAAGCGGTCCATCTCGGTTCTCCACACCGGTCAGACCACAGAGGAGGCCAGCAGCCACCATGTTGGAAAGCTGACGTCACCATCCCTGTTTTCGACTGACCGCAGCTCATTCAGCCATAGAACAGGTAATTTCAGGCTGCCATTCGCCTGCGGCTTGCAGACAGATTGCTAGGGTTCAGTGCCTGGGGGCTTCTTAGAACCTGATCTTATCGGAGCGAACACCGAGCTCGGGGCGGCTGAGTTCCGGCTCCCGGAACCGCCCTGGCCCAGGGCTAGGAGCCCGCGGAAACTGCTTCTTGGTCCGGGTCCTGCTGAGGGCCAGTCAGGACTCACCCGTTGCTTTGGTTGCCCGGCAAGGGGAACGAAATGCTGCCATTCGCATAGGATACCAACATGGCAGAGATCTGATGTCATCAGAAAGCGGTGGAGGAGAGAACTTCATCAATACCAGCGGCGACATAAGCAGTTGGTCTCCTGGTAGGGGGGGTGAGGCACAGACACCTGAGTCTCCTCAGTTTGTCGTGGAGCCAGAGGGGAGGAGCCGGGCCGCCGCCAGCGACCGGAGCAGGCCCAGCGGCTCGCCAGCGTGGTGACCGCGTGACCCCAATTGGAGAGGGGGCGGAGCGGAGCCACCAGCCGCACCCGCAAGGTGGGCAGACCCGCGACCCAGTGGTACATGGGCGTGGTAGGAGGGGCAGGGCAGAGCCGCCGTTCGCGCTTGCAAGGTAAACAGACTTGTGACAGCCTGGCGGGTCAGGCCCAGTGGCCTGCCAGTGTGGTACACACGTCACCCCAACTGGAGTAGGGGCAGAGCAGATCCTTCTCCCATGCCCGGATCAGGCCCTGCCGGTGTGGTGGCCACGTGACCCCAATTGGAGTGGGGGCGGAGCGGAATCGCCACCCGTGCCCGCAGGGTGAGCAGACCTGTGACCAACCTGCAGATCAGGCCCAGGGGTCCGCAGGAGTGGTAGGAGGGGCAGGGCAGATCCACCGCCCGCACCTCCAAGGTAGGCAGACCTGCGACAGACCGGCGGATCAGGCCCAGGAGCCTGCCGGCGTGGTACACACACCACCCTAATTGGAGTAGGGGCAGACCAGAGTCGCCGCCTGTGCCAGGAACAGGCCCAGCGTCCTGCAGGCGGGGTAGTCACGACACCCCAATTGGAGTAGGGGCAGAGCAGAGCCTCCACCCGTGCCCGAAAGGTGGGCAGATCTGCGACCGACCAGCGGGACAGGCCCAGTGGCCTGCCGGTACGACAGACACGTCACCCCATTTGGAGTAGGGGCAGAGTAGAGCCGCCGCCTGTGCCTGCAGGGTAGGCAAACCTGCAACCGACCGGCGGATCAGGCCCGGTGGCCTGCCGGCGTGATACACTCGTCACCCCAATTGGAGTAGGGGCAGAACAGAGCCGCCGCCAGCGCCAAGAACAGGCCCAGTGACCTGCCGGCGTGGTAGCCACGACACCCCAATTGGAATAAGGAGAGAGCAGAGCCGCCGCCTGCGCCTGCAGGAAAGATACGCAAGCAGTATGAAAAGACAAGGAAAGAAAGGACCACAAGCAATGCAGGTCAACGCAACTTTAGAAGAGGTAACAGCTGCAGCAGATGGAATGTCAGATAAAGAATTCAGGATATACATGCTTCAGATGATCTGGAGTATCAAGGAAGACATTAAACAGCAAAATCAGACAATGAAAGATCACTTTTCGACAATGAATTACGCAAACAAATCCAGGAAGCAAAGGATCAACTATACAGGGAGATAGAGGTTATAAAAAACAAACAAACAGAAATCCTAGAAATGCAGGAAGCAATAAACCAACTTAAAAACTCAATGGAGAATACTACCAGCAGAGTAGAACACTTAGAAGATAGAACATCAGACAATGAAGACAAAGTATTTCAACTGGAAAAGAACATAGACAGCTCAGCAAGACTGTTAAGAAACCATGAGCAGAACATCCAAGAAATATGGGATAACATTAAGAGACCAAACTTAAGAGTCATTGGGATACAGGAAGGTACAGAGCTCCAAACCAAAGGAATGAGCAGTCTATTCAATGAAATAATACGAGAAAACTTCCCAGACTTGAAGAATGACACAGAATCCCAAATCCTAGAAGCCTACAGGACGCCGAATGTGCAAAATTATAAGAGATCCACACCTAGACACATTATAATGAAGATGCCCAACATACAGAATAAGGAGAGAATTTTAAAAGCTACAAGAGAAAGGAAGCAGATTACATTTAGGGGTAAGCCAATCAGGATAACAGCTGATCTTTCAACACAGACTCTGAAAGCTAGAAGATCCTGGAATAACATATTTCAAACACTGAAAGAAAATGGGTTCCAACCAAGAATTGTGTATCCAGCGAAATTAAGCTTCAGGATGGAAGATGAAATTAAAACCTTCCACGATAAACAAAAGTTTAAAGAATTCGCAGCTAGAAAACCATCTCTTCAAAACATCCTCACCAAAGCATTACAGGAAGAGGAAATGGAAAATAACAATGAAAACCAACAGTGGGAGGTAGGACAGTAAAGGGGGGGAAAATAATCAAAGAGGAAAACAAACCATGTTTAGTAACAGAAATAAACAAATATGGCTGGAAGAACAACCCATATCTCAATAATAACCCTAAATGTTAATGGCTTAAACTCACCAATTAAGAGACACAGGCTAGTAGAATGGATCACAAAACAAGACCCAACAATATGCTGCCTACAGGAGACGCATTTGATAGGAAAAGACATACATAGGCTGAAGGTGAAAGGTTGGGAAAAATCATATCACTCATATGGACTTCGGAAACAAGCAGGAGTGTCCATACTCATATCAAATAAAATAGATTTCAAGCCAAAGTTAATCAAAAGGGATAAAGAGGGACACTACTTACTGCTTAAGGGAACCATACACCAACAAGACATAACAATCATAAATATTTATGCCCCAAACAATGGTGCAGCTATGTTCGTCAAACAAACTCTTCTCAAGTTCAAGAGTCTAATAGACCACCATACCATAATCATGGGAGACTTCAACACACCTCTCTCGCCACTGGACAGATCTTCCAAACAAAAGTTGAATAAGGAAACTATAGAACTCAACAACACTATTAATAACCTAGACCTAATTGACATATATAGAGTATACCACCCAACATCAAGCAGTTACACTTTTTTCTCAGCAGCACATGGATCCTTCTCAAAAATAGATCATATATTATGTCACAGGGAAACTCTTAGACAATATAAAGGAGTACAGATAATACCATGCATCCTATCTGTTCATAATGGAATGGAACTGAAAATCAATGATAAAAGAAGGAAGGAAAAAGCATACATCACTTGGAGAATGAACAATAGGTTACTGAATGATCAATGGGTTATAGAAGACATCAAGGAGGAAATTAAAAAATTCTTAGAGATTAATGAAAACACAGACACAACATATCGGAATCTATGGGACACATTGAAAGCAGTTCTAAGAGGAAAATTCATTGCTTGGAGTTCATTCCTTAAAAAAAGAAAAAACCAACAAATAAATGATCTCATACTTCATCTCAAAATCCTAGAAAAAGAAGAGCAAAACAACAGCAAAAGAAGTAGAAGGCAAGAAATAATTAAAATCAGAGCTGAAATTAATGAAATCGAAACAAAAGAAACAATTGAAAAAATTGACAAAACTAAAAGTTGGTTCTTTGAAAAAATAAACAAAATCGACAGACCCTTAGCAATGCTAGCAAAGAGAAGAAGAGAGAGAACGCAAATTACTAGCATACGGGATGAAAAAGGCAATATCACAACAGACACTTCAGAAATACAGAAGATAATCAAAAACTATTTTGAATCCTTATACTCCAATAAATTAGAAGATAGTGAAGGCATAGATAAATTTCTTAAGTCATATGATCTGCCCAGATTGAGTCAGGAGGATATAGACAACCTAAACAGACCAATATCAATTGAGGAAATAGAAGAAACCATCAAAAGACTACCAACTAAGAAAAGCCCAGGACCGGATGGGTATACAGCAGAATTTTACAAAACCTTTAAAGAGAACTAATACCAATACTTTTCAAGCTACTTCAGGAAATAGAAAAAGAGGGAGAACTTCCAAATTCATTCTATGAGGCCAACATCACCCTGATACCTAAACCAGACAAAGACACTTCAAAAAAAGAAAACTACAGACCAATATCTCTAATGAACCTAGATGCAAAAATCCTCAATAAAATTCTGGCGAATCGGATACAAAAACATATCAAAAAAATTGTGCACCATGATCAAGTAGGATTCATCCCTGGGATGCAAGGCTGGTTCAATATACGGAAATCAATAAATGTTATTCACCACATCAATAGACTTAAAAATAAGAACCATATGATCATCTCGATAGATGCGGAAAAAGCATTCGACAAAGTACAGCATCCATTTATGTTCAAAACTCTAGAAAAACTAGGGATAACAGGAACATACCTCAATATTGTAAAAGCAATCTATGCTAAGCCTCAGGCTAGCATCATTCTGAATGGAGAAAAACTGAAGGCATTCCCTCTAAAATCTGGAACAAGACAGGGATGCCCTCTCTCTCCACTTCTCTTCAACATAGTTCTCGAAACACTGGCCAGAGCAATTAGACAGACAAAAGAAATTAAAGGCATAAAAATAGGAAAAGAAGAACTTAAATTATCACTATTTGCAGATGATATGATTCTATACCTAGCAGACCCAAAATGTTCTACAAAGAAACTATTAGAGCTAATAAATGAATTCAGCAAAGTGGCAGGATATAAAATCAACACGCATAAATCAAAGGCATTCCTGTATATCAGCGACAAATCCTCTGAAATGGAAATGAGGACAACCACTCCATTCACAATATCTTCAAAAAAAAATAAAATACTTGGGAATCAACCTAACAAAAGAGGTGAAAGATTATACAATGAAAACTACAGAACCCTAAAGAGAGAAATAGAAGAAGATCTTAGAAGATGGAAAAATATACCCTGTTCATGGATAGGCAGAACTAACATCATCAAAATGGCGATATTACCAAAAGTTCTCTATAGGTTTAATGCAATGCTAATCAAAATCCCAACGGCATTTCTTGTAGAAATAGAGAAAGCAATCATGAAATTCATATGGAAAAATAAACGACCCAGAATAGCAAAAACAATGCTAAGCAGGAAGTGTGAATCAGGCGGTATAGCGATACCAGACTTCAAACTATACTACAGAGCAATAGTAACAAAAACAGCATGGTACTGGTACCAAAACAGGAGGGTGGACCAATGGTACAGAATAGAGGACACAGAAACCAATCCACAAAACTACAACTATCTTATATTTGATAAAGGGGCTAAAAGCATGCAATGAAGGAAGGATAGCATCTTCAACAAATGGTGCTGGGAAAACTGGAAATCCATATGCAACAAAATGAAACTGAATCCCTTTCTCTCGCCATGCACAAAAGTTAATTCAAAATGGATCAAGGAGCTTGATATCAAATCAGAGACACGCCGTCTGATAGAAGAAAAAGTTGGCTACGATCTACAGTCGGTGGGGTCGGGCTCCAATTCCTCAATAGGACACCCATAGCACAAAAGTTAATAACTAGAATCAACAAATGGGACTTACTCAAACTAAAAAGTTTTTTCTCAGCAAAAGAAACAATAAGAGAGGTAAATAGGGAGCCTACACCCTGGGAACAAATCTTTACTCCTCACACTTCAGATAGAGCCCTAATATCCAGAGTATACAAAGAACTCAAAAAATTAGACAATAAGAGAACAAACAACCCAATCAACAAATGGGCCAAGGACCTGAACAGACACTTCACAGAGGAGGACATACAGTCAATCAACAAGTACATGAAAAAATGCTCACCATCTCTAGCTGTCAGAGAAATGCAAATCAAAACCACCCTAAGATACCATCTCACTCCAGTAAGATTGGCAGCCATTATGAAGTCAAACAACAACAAGTGCTGGCGAGGATGTGGGGAAAAGGGTACACTTGTACATTGCTGGTGGGACTGCAGATTGGTGCAGCCAATTTGGAAAGCAGTATGGAGATTTCTTGGAAAGCTGGGAATGGAGCCACCATTTGACCCAGCTATTCCCCTTCTCGGTCTATTCCCTAAAGACCTAAAAAGAGCATGCTACAGGGACACTGCTACATCGATGTTCATAGCAGCACAATTCACAATAGCAAGACTGTGGAACCAACTTAGATGCCCTTCAATGGATGAATGGATAAAAAAAATGTGGCATTTATACACAATGGAGTATTACTCTGCATTAAAAAATGACAAAATCATAGAATTTACAGGGAAATGGATGGCATTAGAGCAGATTATGCTAAGTGAAGCTAGCCAATCCCTAAAAAACAAATGCCAAATGTCTTCTTTGATATAAGGAGAGTAACTAAGATCAGAGTAGGGACGAAGAGCATGAGAAGAAGATTAACATTAAACAGGGATGAGAGGTGGGAGGGAAAGGGAGAGAGAAGGGAAATTGCATGGTAATGGAAGGAGACCCTCAGGGTTATACAGTGGAGGGGGTAGAGAGAGAGGAGGGGAGGGAGGGGAGA
>NW_026693885.1:0-7626 GCF_021218885.2 Marmota monax | reverse complement strand
GGGAAGATGGCGGCGAGGGGAGTGCATTGCCCCCGTGTGCTGCTTCACTGTGTGGGAGTATGACAAGTCAGGACGGCTAAAGGATATCTTGTTAGGAATTTCCAGCAATAGTGGGGTGCTCCGGAACCTGGAGGAAGGATTTCCATCGCACGAGGATCGGCTACGGGGACTCAAACGCGAGAGATTTGTCGCACGGAGGGTAACACTGCTTATTCAGCAAAACGCCCCGCGGCTAGAGTCTGCAGCGCGCGCTGGGATAGAGACGCAGGGTTACAGCGCTGCAGTTTCTGCCAGCCGCGCAAGCACCGTACTAAGGGCTGAATTCTGGGTTCCAGACGGGGGGAGGAAGCGGTCCATCTTGGTTCTCCACACCGGTCAGACCATAGAGGAGGCCAGCAGCCACCATGTTGGTAAACTGACGTCACCATACCTGTGTTCGACTGACCGCAGCTCATTCAGCCATAGAACAGGTAATTTCAGGCTGCAATTTGCCTGCGGCTTGCAGACAGATTGCTAGGGTTCAGTGCCTGGGTGCTTCTTAGAATCTGATCTTATCGGAGCGAACACCGAGCGCGGGGCGGCCGAGTTCCGGCTCCCGGAACCGTCCCGGAACCGCCCTGGCCCAGGGCTGTGGAGCCTGCGGAGGCTGCTTCTTGGACCCTGCTACTATCAGAGCATACACCAAGCACTAAGCAGCCGAATTCCGGCTCCCGGAACTGAGCCCGCGGGGACTGCTTCTTGGAGCTTACACTTATAGGAGCTTACACCGAGCACGGAGCGGCCGAGTTCCGGCTCCCGGAACTTCCCTGGACCGGGGCTAGGAGCCCGCGGAAACTGCGTCTCGGTCCGGGTCCTGCTGAGGGCCGGTCAGGACTCACCCGTTGCTTTGGTTGCCCAGCAAGGGGAACGAAATGCTGCCATTCGCATAGGATACCAACATGGCAGAAATCTGATGTCAGCAGAAAGCGGCGGAGGAGAGAACTTCATCAATACCAGCGGTGACATAAGCAGTTGGTCTCCTGGTAGGGGGGGTGAGGCACAGTCACCCGAGTCTCCTCAATTTGTCCTCGAGCCAGAGGGGAGGAGCCGGGCCGCCGCAAGCCCCCGGAGCAGGCCCAGCGGCTCACCAGCGTGGTGACCGCGTGACCCCAATTGGAGAGGGGGCGGAGCGGAGCCGCCACCCGCACCCGCAAGGTGGGCAGACCCGCGACCCAGTGGTACACGGGCGTGGTAGGAAGGGCAGGGCAGAGCCACCCTTCGCGCTTGCAAGGTAAACAGACCTGTGACAGCCTGGCGGGTCAGGCCCAGTGGCCTGCCAGTGTAATACACACGTCACCCCAACTGGAGTAGGGGCAGAGCAGATCCTTCTCCCACGCCCGGATCAGGCCCTGCGGGTATGGTGGTCACGTGACCCCAATTGGAGTGGGGGCGGAGCGGAACCGCCACCCGTGCCCGCAGGGTGAGCAGACCAGTGATCAACCTGCAGATCAGGCCCAGGGGTCCGCAGGCGTGGTAGGAGGGGCAGGGCAGATCCGCCGCCCGCGCCTCCAAGGTAGGCAGACCTGCAACAGACCGGCGGATCAGGCCCAGGAGCCTGCCGGCGTGGTACAAACACCACCCTAATTGGAGTAGTGACAGAGCAGAGTCGCCGCCCGTGCCAGGAACAGGCCCAGCGTCCTGCAGGCGGGGTAGTCACGACACCCCAATTGGAGTAGGGGCAGAGCAGAGCCTCCACCCGTGCCCGAAAGGTGGGCAGATCTGCGACCGACCAGCGGGACAGGCCCAGTGGCCTGCCGGTACGACAGACACGTCACCCCATTTGGAGTAGGGGCAGAGTAGAGCCGCCGCCTGCGCCTGCAGGGTAGGCAAACCTGCAACCGACCAGCGGATCAGGCCCGGTGGCCTGCCGGCGTGGTACACTCATCACCCCAATTGGAGTAGGGGCAGAACAGAGCCGCCGTCAGCTCCCAGAACAGGCCCAGTGACCTGCCGGCGTGGTAGCCACGACACCCCAATTGGAATAAGGAGAGAGCAGAGCCGCTGCCCGCACCTGCAGGAAAGATACACAAGCAGTATGAAAAGACAAGGAAAGAAAGGACCACAAGCAATGCAGGTCAACGCAACTTTAGAAGAGGTAACAGCTGCAGCAGATGGAATGTCAGATAAAGAATTCAGGATATACATGCTTCAGATGATCTGGAGTATCAAGGAAGACATTAAACAGCAAAATCAGACAATGAAAGATCACTTCGACAACGAATTACGCAAAACAAATCCAGGAAGCAAAGGATCAACTATACAGGGAGATAGAGGTTATAAAAAACAAGCAATCAGAAATCCTAGAAATGCAGGAAGCAATAAACCAACTTAAAAACTCAATGGAGAATACTACCAGCAGAGTAGAACACTTAGAAGATAGAACATCAGACAATGAAGACAAAGTATTTCAACTGGAAAAGAACATAGACAGCTCAGCAAGACTGTTAAGAAACCATGAGCAGAACATCCAAGAAATATGGGATAACATTAAGAGACCAAACTTAAGAGTCATTGGGATACAGGAAGGTACAGAGCTCCAAACCAAAGGAATGAGCAGTCTATTCAATGAAATAATACAAGAAAACTTCCCAGACTTGAAGAATGAGACAGAATCCCAAATCCTAGAAGCCTGCAGGACGCCGAATGTGCAAAATCATAAGAGATCCACACCTAGACACATTATAATGAAGATGCCCAACATACAGAATAAGGAGAGAATTTTAAAAGCTACAAGAGAAAGGAAGCAGATTACATTTAGGGGTAAGCCAATCAGGATAACAGCTGATCTTTCAACACAGACTCTGAAAGCTAGAAGATCCTGGAATAACATATTTCAAACACTGAAAGAAAATGGGTTCCAACCAAGAATTGTGTATCCAGCGAAATTAAGCTTCAGGATGGAAGATGAAATTAAAACCTTCCACGATAAACAAAAGTTTAAAGAATTCGCAGCTAGAAAACCATCTCTTCAAAACATCCTCGCCAAAGCATTACAGGAAGAGGAAATGGAAAATAACAATGAAAACCAACAGTGGGAGGTAGGACAGTAAAGGGGGGGGGAAATAATCAAAGAGGAAAACAAACCATGTTTAGTAACAGAAATAAACAAATATGGCTGGAAGAACAACACATATCTCAATAATAACCCTAAATGTTAATGGCTTAAACTCACCAATCAAGAGACACAGGCTAGTAGAATGGATCACAAAACAAGACCCAACAATATGCTGCCTACAGGAGACGCATTTGATAGGAAAAGACATACATAGGCTGAAGGTGAAAGGTTGGGAAAAATCATATCACTCATATGGACTTCGGAAACAAGCAGGCATGTCCATACTCATATCAAATAAAATAGATTTCAAGCCAAAGTTAATCAAAAGAGATAAAGAGGGACACTACATACTGCTTAAGGGAACCATACACCAACAAGACATAACAATCATAAATATTTATGCCCCAAACAATGGTGCAGCTATGTTCCTCAAACAAACTCTTCTCAAGTTCAAGAGTCTAATAGACCACCACACCATAATCATGGGAGACTTCAACACACCTCTCTCGCCACTGGACAGATCTTCCAAACAAAAGTTGAATAAGGAAACTATAGAACTCAATAACACTATTAATAACCTAGACCTAATTGACATATATAGAGTATACCACCCAACATCAAGCAGTTACACTTTTTTCTCAGCAGCGCATGGATCCTTCTCAAAAATAGATCATATATTATGTCACAGGGAAACGCTTAGACAATATAAAGGAGTAGAGATAATACCATGCATCTTATCTGATCATAATGGAATGAAACTGAAAATCAACGATAAAAGAAGGAAGGAAAAAGCATACATCAATTGGAGAATGAACAATAGGTTACTGAATGATCAATGGGTTATAGAAGACATCAAGAAGGAAATTAAAAAATTCTTAGAGATAAATGAAAACACAGACACAACATATCAGAATCTATGGGACACATTGAAAAGAGTTCTAAGAGGAAAATTCATTGCTTGGAGTTCATTCCTTAAAAAAAGAAGAAAACCAACAAAAAATGATCTCATACTTCATCTCAAAATCCTTGAAAAAGAAGAGCAAAACAACAGCAAAAGAAGTAGAAGGCAAGAAATAATGAAAATCAGAGCTGAAATTAATGAAATCGAAACAAAAGAAACAATTGAAAAAATTGACAAAACTAAAAGTTGGTTCTTTGAAAAAATAAACAAAATCGACAGACCCTTAGCGATGCTAGCGAAGAGAAGAAGAGAGAGAACTCAAATTACTAGCATACGGGATGAAAAAGGCAATATCACAACAGACACTTCAGAAATACAGAAGATAATCAAAAACTATTTTGAATCCTTATACTCCAATAAATTAGAAGATAGTGAAGGCATAGATAAATTTCTTAAGTCATATGATCTGCCCAGATTGAGTCAGGAGGATATAGAAAACCTAAACAGACCAATATCAATTGAGGAAATAGAAGAAACCATCAAAAGACTACCAACTAAGAAAAGCCCAGGTCCGGATGGGTATACAGCAGAATTTTACAAAACCTTTAAAGAAGAACTAATACCAATACTTTTCAAGCTACTTCAGGAAATAGAAAAGGAGGGAGAACTTCCAAATTCATTCTATGAGGCCAACATCACCCTGATACCTAAACCAGACAAAGACACTTCAAAGAAAGAAAACTACAGACCAATATCTCTAATGAACCTAGATGCAAAAATCCTCAATAAAATTCTGGCGAATCGGATACAAAAACATATCAAAAAAATTGTACACCATGATCAAGTAGGATTCATCCCTGGGATGCAAGGCTGGTTCAATATACGGAAATCAATAAATGTTATTCACCACATCAATAGACTTAAAAATAAGAACCATATGATCATCTCGATAGATGCGGAAAAAGCATTCGACAAAGTACAGCATCCCTTTATGTTCAAAACTCTAGAAAAACTAGGGATAACAGGAACATACCTCAATATTGTAAAAGCAATCTATGCTAAGCCTCAGGCTAGCATCATTCTGAATGGAGAAAAACTGAAGGCATTCCCTCTAAAATCTGGAACAAGACAGGGATGCCCTCTCTCTCCACTTCTCTTCAACATAGTTCTCGAAACACTGGCCAGAGCAATTAGACAGACGAAAGAAATTAAAGGCATAAAAATAGGAAAAGAAGAACTTAAATTATCACTATTTGCAGATGATATGATTCTATAGCTAGCAGACCCAAAAGGCTCTACAAAGAAACTATTAGAGCTAATAAATGAATTCAGCAAAGTGGCAGGATATAAAATCAACACGCATAAATCAAAGGCATTCCTGTATATCAGCGACAAATCCTCTGAAATGGAAATGAGGACAACCACTCCATTCAAAATATCTTCAAAAAAAATAAAATACTTGGGAATCAACCTAACAAAAGAGGTGAAAGACTTATACAATGAAAACTACAGAACCCTAAAGAGAGAAATAGAAGAAGATCTTAGAAGATGGAAAAATATACCCTGTTCATGGATAGGCAGAACTAACATCATCAAAATGGCGATATTACCAAAAGTTCTCTATAGGTTTAATGCAATGCCAATCAAAATCCCAACGGCATTTCTTGTAGAAATAGAGAAAGCAATCATGAAATTCATATGGAAAAATAAAAGACCCAGAATAGCAAAAACAATGCTAAGCAAGAAGTGTGAATCAGGCGGTATAGCGATACCAGACTTCAAACTATACTACAGAGCAATAGTAACAAAAACAGCATGGTACTGGTACCAAAACAGGCGGGTGGACCAATGGTACAGAATAGAGGACACAGAAACCAATCCACAAAACTACAACTATCTTATATTTGATAAAGGGGCTAAAAGCATGCAATGGAGGAAGGATAGCATCTTCAACAAATGGTGCTGGGAAAACTGGAAATCCATATGCAACAAAATGAAACTGAATCCCTTTCTCTCGCCATGCACAAAAGTGAATTCAAAATGGATCAAGGAGCTTGATATCAAATCAGAGACGCGCCGTCTGATAGAAGAAAAAGTTGGCTATGATCTACAGTCGGTGGGGTCGGGCTCCAAATTCCTCAATAGGACACCCATAGCACAAAAGTTAATAACTAGAATCAACAAATGGGACTTACTCAAACTAAAAAGTTTTTTCTCAGCAAAAGAAACAATAAGAGAGGTAAATAGGGAGCCTACACCCTGGGAACAAATCTTTACTCCTCACACTTCAGATAGAGCCCTAATATCCAGAGTATACAAAGAACTCAAAAAATTAGACAATAAGATAACAAACAACCCAATCAACAAATGGGCCAAGGACCTGAACAGACACTTCTCAGAGGAGGACATACAGTCAATCAACAAGTACATGAAAAAATGCTCAACATCTCTAGCTGTCAGAGAAATGCAAATCAAAACCACCCTAAGATACCATCTCACTCCAGTAAGATTGGCAGCCATTAGGAAGTCAAACAACAACAAGTGCTGGCGAGGATGTGGGGAAAAGGGTACACTTGTACATTGCTGGTGGGACTGCAGATTGGTGCAGCCAATTTGGAAAGCAGTATGGAGATTTCTTGGAAAGCTGGGAATGGAGCCACCATTTGACCCAGCTATTCCCCTTCTTGGTCTATTCCCTAAATACCTAAAAAGAGCATGCTACAGGGACACTGCTACATCGATGTTCATAGCAGCACAATTCACAATAGCAAGACTGTGGAACCAACCTAGATGCCCTTCAATAGAAGAATGGATAAAAAAAATGTGGCATTTATACACAATGGAGTATTACTCTGCATTAAAAAATGACAAAATCATAGAATTTACAGGGAA
Organism: Marmota monax; assembly: GCF_021218885.2. NCBI lineage: Eukaryota > Metazoa > Chordata > Mammalia > Rodentia > Sciuridae > Marmota > Marmota monax. Next base: position 739 of record NW_026693885.1, on the reverse strand, counting down.
ATGGATGGCATTAGAGCAGATTATGCTAAGTGAAGCTAGCCAATCCCTAAAAAACAAATGCCAAATGTCTTCTTTGATATAAGGAGAGTAACTAAGAACAGAGTAGGGACGAAGAGCAGGAGAAGAAGATTAACATTTCACAGGGATGAGAGGTGGGAGGGAAAGGGAGAGAGAAGGGAAATTGCATGGTAATGGAAGGAGACCCTCAGGGTTATACAGTGGAGGAGGTAGAGAGAGAGGAGGGGAGGGGAGGAGAGAGGTGGGGAGGGGGGAGGTGGGAGGATGGGAAAGGCAGCGGAGCACAACAGACAGTAGTATGGCAATTTGTAAATCAATGGATGTGTAATTGATGTGATTCTGCAATCTGTGTATGGGGTGAAGGTGGGAGTTCATAACCCACTTGAATCAAAGTGTGGAATATGATATGTCAAGAAATTTGTAATGTTTTGAACAACCCACAATAAAAAATTAAAAAAAAAAGAAAAGAAATAGAGTTGACAGATGTTTCAGTAAAACACATGTGATAAAACTTTGATTGAAAATATGCATATAGAAAAATATTGATATGGTATGTCAATTATAAGTGCACTACTTACAAATCTTGAATAGCTTTTTCACCCTTTATAAGTTTTAAACATCATTATGTCTAATTTTTTTTCTATTTTAAAATATTATTTTAAGTGCAGATATCCAGTGCCATGTTCACTTTTTTTAACTAATATGAATTTTTGTTCTTGTA